>NC_137650.1:16024306-16101806 GCF_963422515.1 Blennius ocellaris | reverse complement strand
CAAAAAGGGGCAATGCACAAAAACCAAAACACCATTGTAGTATTTGGGTTGAAATTCATTGAAAAGGCAACAAATAGGAAACGGATGAATCTGCTCACAGCACAAACTGACTGAAATAACGACTGATCAGCTAATTGCTGCAACTTCTGGTATTTGCTTCATAAAAAAGCCTTCAAATATTGAATATCTTCAAAGTCAATGTTAAAGTCAACTGCTTCAATTCATTTTGGAGTTTAGTCTCCTCCTCTGAGTCTGGTTCTGTAGGTTTCTTCCTGTTGAAATCGATTTTTTTTTTCCTTTTGCATGGTTTCCTTTACATTCTCATGTTAGCTTTTCTCTATAAAAAGTGCCTTGAAATGACTCTGTTGTATTTGACATTAAAGAAATAAAATTGAATTGAATTGTTATGCTTTCTGTTCTATTCCTATGTCATTCTATCTTTTCCTCTATTTTATTCACTCCAATTGTATTCTTTTTATCCTATTCACAACTTTCATTTGATCCTATTCCTTTCCCTATTGTTCTGGCTTCATGCTGGTACGTGGGGCGCTGTGGACATCGGAACTTGAAGTGATTACTTGCTCTGAATTTATTCAGAGAAGTCCAAGGCTTTCATCTTCAGTGCTTAACCTGAATTACCTCCATGTAATATATCCAGTTCTCTAATTGAAAGCGTCCAGTGAGCCGCTCAGATAAGGGCGGCAGCTCGCCAAATGAAAAAAAAAAAGAAAAGATTTGCTCAGGTTTGCTGTGAATTGTGAAATCTGGTAAACGGCACGGTTCAGACAGGAGACTGTGAAAGAGACATTACTGGAGGGGATAATAAAGGGTGCCGGGTGTGAATCTTAGGATTTGAGTTATGCTTTTTACTTAAGTATAACTATTTTGCTCACACACACATACTGTATGTACAAACTGACAGAGAAGCCACACAAACACATGCACACTTACTGCGAGCCCACAAGCACAGCCAGGCCCCAGCTCGTAAAGCAAGCGGTGACGGGCTGATTGATCCCCTGGTGAAAATGGGCGATATTCTCCCAACATCGATATCAATAAAGCCTCTTAGGCTTGAGGCTTCTCAGGGTCTGCTTTTGTTTCTCTTCGGAGGAGAGCAAAGAAAAATCCATATACAATTGATGGTGTCTGGGAGAAAGGCTCTATTGGAGTATATCAAATCAACATATCGGAGAAGAGAAAGTTTGGCCTGCGAATTAGACTGCTTTTGCTCCAAGTTCAGAGGCAGAGCGGGAGGGATGAACGTGGCATTGCTTTAAAGCTACGGAAATAAGTGGACAGCTCACAGAAGGGGAGACGAGCCAGTGTGTTTTTTCACCACTTGATGGATGAATATGAATGTGCAGAAACTTACCGTTGGCTCAGCACCAGCCTGCTGCTGTTGCTTAAAAGAAAGGTTAATATGGTATACAGTTGCAGCAAGTCGGTCCATTTGGGTGTTTCTGGGGTGCTTTTACACTATTTTGTAGTTAGTATGGTTTGCTTGCTCAGCGGTTATTGCCACTCTGGTCCAAAGGCCTCACCTATCAAAACATTTCCAAGGAGCAACATGTCCATGTGGCTATTTTCTTTGCACCATTGGTTCCCGTATTATTAATACATTGCACATTTTGATATATACTGCATTCATGCAGCACTGTTGCACGTAATGAGTGAAGCAATTTTCACTCAATAAAGCATGTACAACACTGTTACTATGAGTTGTTGGTAGTAGTGTTTTTGTGATGGATAAATATCAGGCAACAGTGTCATCAGTTTGACTTCAGTTTTGACTGCAGCATTTTCTACCATATTTGATCATATGTAATAAGATGAAGAAAAAAAATCACAATTCTCGTTGGATTACAGAAAACATTTTAACTTTAGAGTTGTCTGTGCAGGAGGTTGTTGGTGCACACGACACTCACATGGCACCATAGTATGACTGGTGCTTCACCAAGACAAGCCTAAAGAGGTGCTCTTATGCTCTTTTGGTATGAATGAGTGTGCAGGTCATGTTCACATGTACTCAGTCCCAAAAATATACAGCAGGTTTAAAAGCACAGCTTATGATGATGAAACTGCAAACACTTTATATCCGGGCTGGGAAATTACAGTACGTCCTTTTGTGGTAACACCAATTCATAGATTCAACAAGGGTAGTCACAGTTTAACATTTGAATATGTAACTCTGATCTTCAGATCTCCTTTAGTGTGTTTTGGAAAGGTCTGTAAAAGTCAGTGAGAGGGTGTGATTTTACAAGAAAGCAAAGAGGAGGTATTATTTAATCCCTTAAAATCTAATCCGGTATGCATACGGAGAATCAACCCTACAGAAAAGTTGTTTCCATGCAGAAGGAACATTTTATAAAAGTTCCACCTTTGGAGCCGTTTTCAAGCAGTTGCATTTTCATTGACTCCGAACACAATTGTCGTGTAAACGGACTCCAACTTTCATTTTCATTTGAAAACATTGTCGAGTAAACAGGGCTTAAAAGTCCAAACATCATTTTCATTGTGAAAGATATTCTGGACTGAACAGTTCCATTTAACAAAAGTAATTCTGGCATTAAAGAAAAAAACAAACAAACAAACAAACCTTATAACCTTATAAACAAGCCACAATCAGTTGAGAATCTTAACACTGAAATATCTCCCACCTCTATCCATCCATCTCCTACACCTGTCAACTCCAGTCGAGGGATACACCCTGGACAGATGGGGACTCACAATAACATTCATACACCTACTGGAACGTTATAGTCTCTAATCGCCCTTTTCAATCTGATGAACTTGTGCTTTTAGAGGTATAATATAGAAAATCTTCAAAGAAAGACTGAAAACTGGAATCAAACCAACACATTATCACGGTGAGCAAATAGTGCTAACCACTTAAAATCAGGACAACTTTGGTTTAGTTTTTTTTTTGAAGAGAAGAATGAAAAAGAAGAGACTTCTGAAAAACACTAAACAAAGCCCCAGATCTTAATAACCAGCAAGTGCTTTGGTGTGTCTTTTTCAGGCATAACTGGCCATAACAAGCAGCACACCAATGTGGTGTTTATAATTGATAATTACTACAGTTATGTCCTTGCTGGTCAAAATAATGTGTGTGTGTGTGTGTGTGTGTGTGTGTGTGTGTGTGTGTGTGTGTGTGTGTGTGTGTGTGTGTGTGTGTGTGTGTGTGTGTGTGTGTGTGTGTGTGTGTGTGTGTGTGTGTGTGTATTTTTATTTTTTTTGTGGACTGCCAGTCTTTCTCTTCATTTCTTACTGGGGGGCTGAGTGGTTGAAGAGGGCCCCGAAGCAGGCCAGCCTCTGGATAATTATTCTTCTTCCAATCACTGCGACTGTCTAATTGCAGTCCTCGCTGCTAATTTATGGACGCCTTTGTTTTCTTCAAGGAATGCATTTAAAAAAAAAGGAGGATAGAAAAAAACAACAACACATCAAACGATTTTTGATATGTGAAGAATATAGCAACGACTGCAGTAGCTTAAATATAAATTCCTTATTATTTTCATATGATAATAAGTCAGAGAAAATGAGGAAATCAAAAGGGAAGTCATATAATGATGTATGGGCACAAATATGGCACTTATTGTATTTTTTTTTCCTTGTCTTGAATACATTATCATATTTTAAGAGTTTTTATTTGCCTTAAGCTACAGCTATGTAGGACAGCTTGCTGACCATCATTCACAAGCTGTTGGCATATCTGCACATAATCTGTCAAGCTGAGATCTCGTGTTAGCTAACTGGCATTGTTTTTAATGTAAATGATGTTGCTGTGATGGGGAGCCATTAAAAGCATGCGCATAAACATATATACACAGTCGCATTTATCCGGCCTAACCACCCCCTCATACAAACACACACTCTGACACCAGTGCACATGGGAACGGCGGTATTTATTTTATGCATGAGGACAGGTAAAAAACACACAAATCCACAGTGGACACAGACTGTAATTGAATGTGACTCCCTCTGTATACAATCCGTAGCTCCGGGATCCTGCCGGCTAATTGGAATATACAGCTCCCTAAACCGCCACTGAACTCCACAGAGAGGCTGAGTTGTCAGACACCGATGGCCCACCGCAAGTTTACCTACATTAAGGTGGCATGGGATCTCATACAGCCAACACTCAAGTGGGAAGCCAGAATAGGAGTCTTATAATGACAGGCAATAGAAGGGTCTGAAGAAGAATGCATGTTTATGTATGTAGAAAAGTATCCTGAAACTCTGCGTCATGTCTGTTCCAACTGCTGCCACTTTAATGAGGGCACTGAACATTGCTGTGTTAAATTATGGTAAACTAAAAATAAAACAAAAATGTAATTTTTGTCCTCTTGTTGCAATTGTAAGGCTACACAATGAGCCAAATCGTTGTCTCAGAGACATCTGTCACAGTTTAATTCTAATTCAAATATTTTGCACAGCTAAAAGATGTTCCTGTTCGGGTTTTAATCCTCCACTCAATGTGATTGAATCAATGAGGAATTTCTATTAACCTTAATTCCAGCATATTTAGGGATGTCTACACACAAAATAATTATTCAGTAATCACATTTAGGTATTTAAAACAGTTGTTCAGTACAACCTTTTTCCCCAGTGCACCTCAAGATTGACTCAAAGGGCCTGTCCACACAAAGAATGAAACCTTTCAACAGTACCCCATAAAGAAATGGTTCTGTCAATGCAAAACCATCAAAAACACAGAAGTATTTGTATCATATCTGTACAAAATTGAAGAAAAACACATGAAGCAAATAAACAGCTGAGAACAACGGTCATGGATCATGTGAACTACAATATGCTGTTCTTGGTTTCCTCTTGTTGAGCAGATGATTTTGCTATGAAAGCCACAGCTCAGATGCTTCTTTGACATGAACACAACCATGTTTGTATTGTTGGTTCTCATCCAGGTTAAGAAGAAGGTCTGGCTTTGATGTCACCCGGAAAGACATGGGGACACTGAGCATTTTCCGACTGAGCTGGTTTCGAAATGTGCATGGAATACCTATTCAATGAATATTACTCTCATTCTTAATATTGCTATTACAAAGCCTTATATTAATTTTGAGGCTGTATTGTTCGGACTTACAGATGTTAAGGAGTCAACTGAAGGCATCTCTGGTTTTCTTAAAGCAATTGTCACTACTTCCAAGGTTTGTGAAATCTTCAATGCATTCCAGTTCCTCTCTGTCTGTGGTGATTTGGAGCAATGTAGCTGCATTGACATACATCATCATCTGGCTCTTTTTCTGGTTGATGTGCAGACCAGTTCACTTTTGAAAATTGCTTGGACAATCACATTTTGCCCTGGAGATGGCAATGAATAGCCGACATGCCAGATTCTTGGCAAAGTCAAGATCTTCCAAGTATGAGAACATTGTTCATTGGATTCCACGGGGATGGAGTGATGTTTTCTTTTAATCAGTCAATGGCAACAAGAAATCAGATTGGGGAGAGAATGTAGCTTTAAATAAATTCTATAAATCAATGCAGAAATAGGAAATGAATTATCTCAAAAAATAATCAAACATATGGATCATATGTTTCTGATTGCATTAAAAAGCTAATAAGACATTTATGTGGCATATTTCACAAAATGAAATGGCAAATGTTGTGAAATGGTACAATTATAATGACGTCTATAATCACTTTACACCTGGGGAGTAATAGCACCTTAAGTTATGAGGATCTCTGTCATCTATTCTGTAACGTTCAACACTCATGCAGGCTTTCCATTCATCTCCACCTTCATTGTGCAGTCTTTGTAAAGACCAGCATTGTGCCTCTTCTGCAGTCTCTTATGTGTGTGTCCATGGGCGATTTCAGCCAGAAGCCACCAGCCTTGTGTCTTTCCCACGTAAATAATGAAACACATAATTATCATATCATAATTGCAGTAAAGATGGCTTTGACAGAAATCATTTCCCGTATCTAATACTGCGCTAATCGAATCTGTTCCCCCACTCACTAATACAACCCCTGGTGATTGAGTTTCGGACATTTGTTTGTGTGTGCTTGTGTGCTGATAATAGATGGGTGTGCGTTTGGTTTATTTCTGTCTCCTCGTATGGAAATGTCCATTTTTTTTTCACGTTTTTTTTTTTTTTTACAGAATTTCTTCAAATTTTTTCCTCTAACCTAGTGGGATTATGCACAGATAAAATATTCCATAGATTAATTACTGAAACTCTTCTTGCATGACTACCTTTTAATTATTTTTTTTAAATATAATTTCCTCCATCACTACTTCAACATATAAGTTGCGTCACTGCTTGTTGCACAGACAATTGTATATACTATATGTTTTTCCAGGCATCTCTATGTCTCGATCCCTTTGTGTCTGTCATGCTTGTTATCAGTCTATTGTTTTGGGGTTTTGATTGATTGACGGCTCGTCAGTAGCAGCAGAGCTTGCCCGGCCACGTGACCCAGCAGATGGCTGACAGCAGTTAGCATGCATATGAGCATGTAAATGAGTGCGTCTGCGGCATCTTCAGCGAGGGAATTTCCTTCATACAGCCAGAGGTAGGAATAGGAAATGAGCACACGTTGTAGATAGATAGATAGATAGATAGATAGATAGATAGATAGATAGATAGATAGATAGATAGATAGATAGATAGATAGATAGATAGATAGATAGATAGATAGATAGATAGATAGATAGATAGATAGATAGATAGATAGATAGATAGATAGATAGATAGATAGAGTTAAAGGGCAGAGTGAGATATGCCTGAGGATAGATCTCTAACAATGACTGATTACTGCACTAACAAGCCTGGTGGCTGGAGGGGATGCGTGTAATGTGATTGGTGCTGGCTGCTATTTATCTTGACCAATAGACATCTGACCTGGTGGTTCCCCTCCCTGCAGGGTCATCCAGAGTTCACCCTGCTGAGGACCAGTGTTTGAACACACTTAAAAATGGCCAACACATGCTAAACCTGGCAGAATGTCATATGAACACTGTGAATGATGTAAGAGACGTGGATTCAGGATGACAGAGGCAGATGTGCCATGTTTCTGTCTCCATATGCAACACAGTGATCAAGAAAAACATTTTATAAAGGGTTTTGTTTTTGTCTAAAGCTGGATACAAATTCATAATGTGTGTGTGTATACGGTATATGTGCGTGTGTGTGTGTGTGTGTATGTGTGTGTGTGCGTGTGTGCGTGTGTGTGTGTGTGTGTGTAAATGTTTGAGGGGGGGGTTGTTTATTTTGTCTTGTGAGTGAGGGGAGGGTACAGGCAGCTAAAGAGAAATGGCGATCAGGAAGAGGAGCTGAGAAATAAAGAGACTTGCATGTAACGACGGAGGCCGAGGCTTGTTGAGTAATGAGCGGTGTTGCTCCCTGAACAATCAGGGGCTCCATTTTGCTGCATGTTCCTACCTGATGTATAGCGTGAGCTGTGGGAGCTGCTGTAATAAGACCATTTGGGCCTCTCATTGGCGAGCATTAGTGGTAAATATCTTCCACAGGCCGGCAGACAGCCTGCAGGGCTTGACGCAGGCGCCATCTTAGGGCGTGCTGCAGACTTTCTCATTGGTGTGTGGAGATAAGGGCATGTGCCTACATGCCCTGCTTATGTGAAGTCATGTTAGGAAGATTACCGTACTTTCTAGACCAAATGCTGCACCTGACTGTAAATTGCAGCTCTCAAAGAATGTGCGATGAAGATCATTTTATATATATATATATATATATATATATATATATATATATATATATATATATATAACAGTGCCACATATGTATGATGTAAAGGAAGCATATCTTTGTATTTGTTCCTCCAGTCATTGTTTCTTTTTTGGTTTTTGTCCAGTCCCTCAACTCATTCTGGTGCATATTTTATAATTTAGAATTAAACTCCTGCTGTGTAGTTGATGGTTGTTGTTACATTTTGTTTTATCTGTCAGTCAATTACAGTAACAATAGAGATTTTTCTGTGCTACTGTGGCAGCAGTCTCCAATCTTACAATGACATTTTGTGGTCCCAGATGGTATTTTCATAATTTGATAAATAAGTGGCTTCTTCGTGGCAATATCACCAAAACAACTAAAAACTGTGCAAAGGAAAATATAGTAATCTAAACCGTAATATTATACTGCATGCTGATCAGCCCAAAGCATACTGCCAGCAATTTCTTTAATGCTATGGTGATTAAAGAGCATTATCCGGTATGAGGTTTTATTGCAAAAAGTTACCCAGGTGGACCCAAGTCTTAATGATCCAACCACTCCTGCTGTCTTAATCAGTAAAAAGCTTGAAAGGCTACCTTTCTTACTTTGCTGCATTACTTGTTTTGTTATGGAGCCTCACTATGCCTCTCATTTCGATCAGGGTTTGGGAGGAAGGTACAGAGAGGACAGTGAAGAAGAAACATAGACCACAACAGAAAGAGAAAAAAGTGTAAACCACAGAATGATGGCATATAAATGTCCAGAGAGGAAAAGCTCAGTGCTAAACCTATGACAGTACACCTGAGAAAATGGTTCAAAGTGAGCTCAACCACTCCTGTCTTGTCAGTCATTACTCAAGAACCTTTCGGCGACTTCTTTGACACATTTGAAGTGTAAGATAAAGGCATCAGCATGAACAGATCACATCCCAACGGCAAATGTCAAACTCTTTCTCTCTTTTTTTAATATAGAGTATGTCAACAATTACAATGCATTATTTTAAATGTTTAAATGTATAAAAATATGTTAAATACATGACAGAATTACAAATGAATGAACAGACATACTCATGAATCATCTGACCAACCAACCAACAAACAAACAAACAAACCAATACCCATATAATTAAGTCAACAAAAAAGGGTGAATAAACAAATGTACAAAGAATGCAATAATGAACAAAAGATGAGTGGATGCAAAATCAGCACACGTATAAATGTATAAATGTTGAAAAGCAAGAAAACCACCCAATTACAAAACGGTTACTGAATGCAGCAACCATTTAAGGAATTAGGGGAATCTATAGAAGGGCAATCATTTCCTTTTTTCTGGTGTTGATTTGTAATATACTGCACATTCTACTAAATATGTTTATGAAATAATCTTGTAAAAACAAAGAATTTCCTCCTCAAAAGTAACATTTTGGTGGAAGATCATGTTGAGAGTCCACGGTGTGCTGCCGCCATTACTGCATCCATCTATTTGATGCAAATGCAGGGCAACTTGCTTTGTGTTCAGGTATGTTTCATAATACAAAACCTGTCACGGAGCCCAGACGAGAGGAAAAAAGGAGAGACAGTCATACGTGAGGTTTTTTTTATTTTTACACTTGCGAAATAGCAAAACTGATTTCTAAAGAAAACACATGGTGCCATTCTATTTACAGACCAATCAAACCAAATACATTTGAATACATTTAAGGGGGGGGTGCACACTTGACTCATGTGACAAGTGATGAGCCTTTATTGGAAGCTATTTTAAGTGTCAGGGCAAATAATTCAAGGCCCCAGGCCCACAAACATATTTAAATTTACACCATATGCTGGCCAGGCTTGGGGGCAATCAGCATCTCAAAGCTTGGGAGATTGTGTGGCATGCAAAAGGCGAGATGGTGAGAAAACGAAGGAAAGCTGTACACAAGTGTTCTATGATGCTGACGACAGAACACAGACCAAATCCTGGATTAGACAAAAAGTTTGATTCTTTCAGGATTTATGTAAAGAAAAACAAAAGCAACACAAGTATAAACATGCAACAGTGTTTAAAAAGTGTTTAAGAGATTCAGAGATGCTTTAATTGTGTGTTTGTTCGTGTGTGTGTGTGTGTGTGTGTGTGTGTGTGTGCGTGTGCGTGTGCGTGTGTGTGGGAGGGGGAGGAAGGGTTTTGCTGCAGAGGGAGAGTGGAAGGCGATAAAGACTGTGTGAGTGGCAAGTGTACATGGATAGCTTCACATCAACTGCCAATATGTTGCGAGGCGGCGGTAACAGGCGAGGGTCTCGGGGGAGGGCTGCGGCAGAGCAGGCCAGCAACAGACGGAGAGGAAAACAATTTCTGGTGCCAATAACCCCGAGCGGCACAGATGAAAAATGTTTTAATATTTGCAGCTGCTTTATGGCAGTCGGGGTGACAGTGATGGAGTCAATGTCAGCTTTTTCCTTTTAAATGTCATGCTCTGTCTCTGGCTGTCAGCGCGCCTGTGTGTGTGTGTGTGTGTGTGTGTGTGTGTGTGTGTGTGTGTGTGTGTGTGTGTGTGTGTGTGTGTGTGTGTGTGTGTGTGTGTGTGTGTGTGTGTGTGTATTGAATTGATCTTTTCCCTTTTGTAAAGTGCCCAAATGTGCAAGCGCCCCACCCCTATTCCCTTCACCATTTTACCCCTAAACCACCCCTTTGTGCCTGCGCCCCCTCCCTCCTCCCCCCTCTATCCTCCAGTTGTCCATAAAGACAGTGCGCTCAGCTGTCAGATGAAAACTCCCCAAACCCGGCAGCCATCATTTAGATAATCACTTCCTCCTCTTTGCATTTTATTTGGATTTGATTATTTTTCATCCTCGGCAAGATGGAAACCATAAATTACATTGTGTCCCCGATGCCTTTGCTGAAATCAAACATGCAGCCAGAATCACAGAATCAGCAAATGGAGAAGAAATGCTACGAGATCTTTAACTTTAACAAAGCTTCAAGACACTGCAATGCGCTACGCACCAAACTGGGAACACCATGAGCCGGCATTTTAGATCAAAGAAACAAACAGGATGTTAATGACTGTCATGATATTTTAATAAAGCATTGACAATTGATAGGTGCTTAAAAAAAATTGTAGGATTCCTCAACTTAACAATTACATTTTTTTTTTTTAAAGATTTTTCTCCACTTCAGGCACAAACACTGACTTAGATCAGTTATAACCAATAACAATTGAGGTGACCAAATAATTTGCATTGATATATGAAGAAAGAGAGAAAGAAAGAAAGAAAGAATTGTAGTTGGTACTGTAACCCTCCAGAAACAGCTGCTTTTTAACAAATTTAAATATAGTAACACCTTTTGAGATCCATAGTCAATTAAAAGCAGTAACCTTCTCATGCTGGTTAAAAAGCTTATTACATTTAAACAACTTTAATTCAATTCAATGTTATTTCTTTAGCGCCAAATACAACACCGTCATTTCAAGGCATGTTTACTGAGAACAACCAACAATTCCACGTGAGAAAATAAAGTAGACGGTTGAAAGGAAAAACTCTCTACAACAGGAAGAAACCTGCAGAACCAGACTCAGAGGAGGACAGGCGGCTTTCATTCATCACCACATTTTAAATGTAATAAAGAATGACAAACAAAAATGTGTCTTAGCATAATATTAAATACTTTTTATGCTTCACTTATTTTTTTTCTTAATTTTTATCCATCTATTTATTTATTTCTAATGTTTTTATAGCTGCATTATTTGACATTGCTTAAATGTACTTTCAGATTACGTGAAAAATGACAACACACCGGAGGTCTAAGCAAATCTGATGTCATGCTGAAAAAAAAAGTACGAAAACCTAATTTGCCAAACTTGGAAAATTATTATCTTCCATAAGACAACAAATATGTCTGGATAACAGCTGAACATTTCAATGTGTTTTACAGCTCACATAACACCTTCTACATTTTCCATTCTGGCTGTAAAATGTCATAAAAAGCCTGGAAATGCTTGGGACATGAGGTAAAGTCTTCACGATGCTGCCGAGCTGGAATGGCCTCTGAAAGCGCGCCGATACGTCACCGTGCGTCTTTTGTTATGAAGAGCTTGAGTGTTTGCTATTGTTCCCTGACCTGCTGCAGATCCTCTTGACCCAGACTTGCTCCCACTTAGCAGGGTCAGAGGTCGCCCAGCTACTATCGGTGAGGCCCCCCATGCCCCCTTCGAGTAATGCATGAACCACAGGCGACTCAATGAAGCATTTTTATGTGGTAACGCCGTCATTAGTATGATGACGAGAGGATGCCATGAGAGGAGGGAAGAATCAGATACTGTCTGAATATGCGAAAAAGAACTTTTAATAAGGATGTTTTGTTTTTTTTTATTTCAAGAACTATACATAAGCTGAAATATCAACATACATAATAATTTATAGCACAGCATTAAACCGTATTGAGGACCATTGATAGAATTAGATTAAAGAAATAAGTGTAAGTGCATTAAAATGTGAATGATTTATACTCACTAATACTTGTGTATGCAGGTGCACGTTTGCCTGTGTGTGCGTTTTTGCCACTTTAGGTGGATAACAATATTTAGATTAGAGTTAGAATTAAGAAAGTGACACTGATGGTTGAGTTTAGAGAAAATCTGCAGAAAGTGAATAAAAGCCAATTAAAATTTGTGCCTGCATGTATGTGTGTGTGTGTGTGTGTGTGTGTGTGTGTGTGTGTGTGTGTGTGTGTGTGTGTGTGTGTGTGTGTGTGTGTGTGTGCGTGTGTGTGCGTGTGTGTGCGTGTGTGCGTGTGTGCGTGCGTGCGTGCGTGCGTGTGTGGACTCCACAGGACTCTGTCTCAGTGGACAGGAGGGAGGCTGCTTCTTTACCCCCCTGCTGGGAGTCTCAGTGGGGAACTAGTGTGTAATCTAGTGCCAGGCTTGTGGGCCCACCCAGGACATCTCACCTGTAATAGCAGCCAGCTCCCAAAGGTCGGACCCCTGCCGGAGGTGTGACAGGGCCAGGATTGTGGGCAGCCGTCGTCTCTGTATGGTAACACCTTTAATCTGCGTTTGAACACCATAAATAGTTTTAAGCGTGTGTTTTGTCATTGTGCTCATCAGGAATCTGGACAAAAGAAGCAGAACAGAGCTTTGCTTGTAATAAAAACCCTTATCTGACCTGATTGTAGGAAATATGGGTGCTGTCAAACAACATTATAGATGCAGACCAGATTTAATATTAAATATGATCTTCTCTCCTTAAGGTCAAGACACAGCACTTAAATAATGCAGCTGCTCGGCCACATTGGTGCAAATTCCTCAGAGAACAACAAAACACAAAAAGAGATTGTTGACACCATTTGGTTTTAGTTTAAAAAAAAAAGTATTACATTGAAATAATAATACATTGAAATGATATTTATCAAAGTAGATGGACATATTTATGTCAGAGCTGTCAAATTCAAAATGAGCAAATATTTTCTGTAGAATAATGAAATGTCTCATTTCGACATTGATATGTTGTTTATGTCCTATTGACAGGACATTGCAATATTATTTCATTCATATGTTAAATCTGTAGGTATGTATGTATGTATGTATGTATGTATGTATGTATTTTACCAACCTTTTGCAAAAACTATTCACCCAAATTACATGAAATTATCAGGGGTGATTTGTCTTTATCGAAGGATGGTTCCATTAAATTTTAAGGGCAAAAATATATTCTTTTGTCATAACACGGTCTATTTTAATCGGATTGATGTCAAACCAATGCCACAATGTTAAATTTTTAATTCTGATCTGATATGCCGCATGATGCAGTGATGTCATTACCCTAGTTAGCTGCTGGCGGGTCAAACCTTGGTTCTAAACCAAAAACAACCAACATAACAATCATTGGTTGCAGTCTTGTATTCTTATATTCTGCCTGTTCTGGAAAATGTTCACCACCTCTAAGAATTGAACTGTATAAATCAGGTGAAGACGATTCTATTGCCAAAGAAATCATCAGCTTTAGGAGTTTGGGCATCTCTTTCCTCTAATGCAGCTGTGGATGAGACATTTGAACCTGCGAGCTTTCCAGGAGTGTGCAGACTTTTCCTGCTATTTCAATATTAGAAAAGTTAAGCCAAGGAAAACTACTTGTGTCCTTATAGGAGCAGAGTCAATGCACTGTCAGACCATATTAGATTACTGAACTCTTAACTTCTTGTGATTTTGCTGATTATTGTGACCAAATATAATCATTGTGACTAAATCAAACAAGGACAGAGTAAAATGCTGACACATAAAATGAATCAGATTATTATTGGATTAGTTTGCTGTCTTACAGTGTAATTTTAAAGATACAGTCCTGCCATAGTGTTAACGTGACCTTCAACACATCATGTTCAGTTCAATAGATCAAACATGAGAGCAAATCATGCAAAATGATAATGTGAAAATCAGATGTTGTACGGGACAGTGGGACCTGTAAAAAGAAAAATTATGTGGGGGTGGTTCAAACATAAGGCCTGTTGGCTAAAGCCAGCCAGCAAGAGACCCCAATCTGACCCATGAGCCCACCAAGCAAATAGAGAGTAGCGACTCAACACAACATTGAGTGGTGTAGTGTGCATTGGGCAGATTTAGACGTAGATATATGCAATGCTGACTGAAAAATAACTGGGTATACCCACGTATGCCCTGGACTACACCACTGTTTGCAAGTCTGTGATGTGGCAGAGATATGCACTCCAGCACCACCCCACCCCCCTACCGCCAACACAAACTCCCCAATGTTCATAAACACTCCCACATGTTATTTCTCAGATGAAAACACTTAGCATATTAATATTAAGTCCCATTTCTCTACAAGGGATTGGTGTCAGGGTGTGAGCAAAAGTTTCAGTTCCAACAAGAAGAGAGCATCACCTTCCCTTCTCACATTGCATTTTACTCCGTTTCCATGGCGACGTAGTTAGAATGTTTGCAAAATGTCCCACATTGGGAGCAGTTTTGAAAAGTTAAATTTTTTGGAGCACCATTGTCATGTGACAGGACACCTGAAATAGAATAATATTAACTCATAGAAGTTCTAATTTCTGGCAGTCTGCTTCAAAAAAATTCAGAAAAGTGATTTGCATGGTAGTTTTTCAACATGTCAACTTGAGCATTGTTGCTAATTGCACCTCATACAGCTAGTAAATACACAAGGGCAGTAAAACTGCACTGACACCTGATATTTCACATTTTAATAGTCGCATCAAATCCAAATAGTCAGAAACAGTTTTGGCTTTTTGTTGCACTTTTATTTGGAGCTTATTGCCGGCTCTTCGGCGTGTCTCCACTGCATGGCCTAATTAAACTGCTTAATCAGTTAACGACTCCAGCGAACACAGTTAAAGGGGAATTAAGCGCAAAGAGATTAAGGAAAGGAGCGGCGGAAATGCTGAGGAGACGCTTCACCCGTCTCCAGTGTGAAATGAAGTCGGGGATGGAGCTGAGCAGGGGGGGCCATTAAAAAGTGAACAGAGGGTGCTGAACTGTTTGCTGTCGCTCTGTTGAGGGTGAGCGAGCCAATCGAGATGCTTGTTTAAATGGGAAACGGGACGTCTTCACAGAGAGGCAAATTAAAAGCACTTTGCTCTGTTAAGCAGAGGGGAGACATGGGAGAAAACAGGGGAAACAACAACAGAAGTGGAACCCATCTTAAAAGAAGTGTACTCCTTCACTGCATCTTTATTGTTCTCCGGAGATTTCAGATAAGTTGCACTTAATAGCCTTCACTGCTAAATTTATAATGCCTTAATTCTGGCATAGAAATACATACATAGCAGACCAAGTGTGTTGGATGTCATAGAAAATGGCTTTTACTTTTTCTGGATTCAGACTGCAGTAAAAAGAACTTTGAGAAGCCCCTTTGTCCCTCATTTTTCTTTAATTTTCCCCCTTCCGCTCGTCTTCTCTTTCATTCCATCATCTGTCCTCGGCTCTCTGGGAAATGTCCCATTTTTCTCCACTAAAACTATTTGTTTCCTTTTTCCTCACTTCTCTTATTCACGTCTCACCTCTGAATATCTCTTTTCATTCAGCTGCAAACAACATCCAAATATTCACCCTCTGGAGTTGAGCGGCTGGACTTTTTGGGCCTTGAAGCTGTGAATAAGACCAACGACAGGATTCGTCACCTTGTGCGCAGAACCAGACTGCCATGTTTTCACAGTAATCTTCCGCAACAAAGTGCAGGACAGTATGTACTTCCAGTTAAATACCAGGTCATAACTAATTGCTCTCTCCAACAGGCCGTCCAGCCATCCTCATTGTGTACACTATGCTGACGAAACCTGGAAAATGACTCAGTTTTATCAGATCTACTAATTATTAGGAAAGAATAAGTATTAGATTAGCTTTACATGAACACGTTTCAAGTGAAAATGGATACTTTTTTCATTTTCATTTCAGAAAGTTTACAAGGCAATGTTCTGAAAATGATGTTCGTTTACACGGAAACGGCTGAACTCCTGAAAACATTGTTATTAGCATCCCAGGCCACAAATTGAAGCTCTTTGAAAGAACATTGAAAAAAAAAACCTCAGACACTTAAAACTACTATTTCAAGTACTATAGGTCATATTTTTTCCAGCTGTTTGTCTGGTTATGAGCATGATATTACTGTAAAACCTCATTTATACAGCAATAAACTATGTGGAATCACAAGGTGGCACTGTTTACCAGTTCTGTTTAATAATAAATTAGCTTTTCAAGCAAGAAACTCGTCCTGCTGGACACTATAATAGTAACGCACAGTGACTTGGAGAAGCAACTTTTATCTTGGACATATGAGAGTAACGCGTTTCCAGCATCACTGCTTATGAACCACTGTGACTGTGTTTTTGTTTTTCTTAATGACAATTTTTTAACAGATTCTACTTATACTCAGGTGTGCTTTATAGTTTGTAACTTAAGCACCTTTGGTGTGAAAACCTAAGAAAACAATGATACTTCAAGAGTGAAGCTGAATTGTTCATGCCTTTGACTGATTTCTTTGTGTGGCCATGTAAACAAGGCTTCCTGGAAGCTGACTGGACCTGCAAAATCAAGGTTCAACACAGAGTTAGTACAGTTTATACAAAATTCACAAAACACTGGAAACTCTGACCAAATTGGCTTGGTAACAGCCAAAGGGGATTGAACATTAAAGCATTTATATTGGATTATTATTATTTTTTTTTTTTCATGGAAAGCACCCTGGATGTGAGGTTATTGGAGGCCTTTCCTGTTGATTTTATTAATTTTTCCAGGTTGGAACCCCCGTGGGCTAATTCATGGTGAGCTCATTCTGGAACCCGACTGCCTGAACTGACCACTCCGCTGACATCAGAATGTGACCACAGCCTTACGATAACAGTGCAAGCACACTGACTCCACTTTCTCTCAGAAAACAAATGAAGTCCTTGATTGTCAGGTAAAGCACGAGGCATTAGTGCAGGTCAGGAAGTTTGAGCACATGGGGAGAATTTACTTTCACATCTTTCTGATAGAAAGTGTTGGATTTCTAAGCCTTGGCTTTCTGGCATTAGACCCTGCAGGCAAACACTGTGAAGTTGTACTGGGGGTCGATAACCGCCAGATATTTTTGCTGTACTCTGTTATGTTGATGCAAGAGTAGCATAACCTAATCCAATGGAACTATTTGATGTGTTTTAGTGGTAAGTGTCTGATCCATCAGTGTACTTCACGTCAGCCAAGAACTTGTTAACACTTGGTAAGTATTCAAAGCTGGGCTCTTTTTTTTTAGGGTTTTTCAGTTCACCAGATATGTTTCTTTCAAGAAAACCACTATGATTCTTATTCTCCTGCTTTTAAACTGCTAACAAATGGAAAAATTATTAGATCAAAAAGCATTGTGTTGTTGTGCAAAGTCTGTATCACCAATTTTCATTTCATCCGAACACTTTACCGACCTATCCTCAGCTTCAGAAGAGTTTGAGGCAGTTGTCAAATTTCTTTAGTCCTTATTTGTTTGTGTTGACATGATCAGCTTCCAGCCTTAATGGGTAAGGTTTATGATAATGACCCATTAAGACACGATGTACCTGTTGCCTCGAAGGCATTAGATAGAAGGCGCCTTCCTCCATTTTGTCTTTGCTGATTTTCATTGAGGTCTTTGAAAATTAATCTAAAACTTTTGTACCTGTGCTTTATCTCTTCATCTCCTTTTCTTAACTATTCTCTGTTTCCCAATTCTCTCCCTTCTCCCTCCGCACACCTCCACCTTCTTCCTCCACTCAGCTCCACATGCATCCTCAACATCCTGGATGGAGCCCAAAACAACTCAGCCTCACGCAGGGCACGGCACTGGGGAGGAAAACTGGAAAGCAGAGATTGGAGAGGAAAGCAATCCAGGGGGAGTGATAAAAATGAGGAGGGGTGTGTGTGTGTGTGTGTGTGTGTGTGGGGGGGGGGGGGGGGGGGGGAGTGGATAACAGCATCTGTTACCCTCCGACGCAAAGGGACGTTCTACTTTGTGCAGAAAGGTTTGGGTTTTTGCTGATTAACAAAACTTTGTTTTATTGGACAGTCTGTCCATTCATGCACAAGTGTGCGTGTGTGCATGTGAGTGTGCGTGCATGCGTGTGTGTGTGTGTGTGCACACACACCTGTATGTGCCAAGGTTTGGTGGACTCTGAAGGGGGACTGAATGTTTTCTGATGCCTGTCTAGCTGCGTCTGTCTCACTGGGCCATGGACATGTCATCTGCCCAGGACTCTCTCTCACACACGCACACACACACACACACACGCACACACACACACATGCGCGCGTGCGCACGCTCACATCGGTGAGGAACACAGACAGCCCAGAGCTCGCTGTCATCTCATCACTGTGCAGGTCCAACTGTGTGTGTGTGTGTGTGTGTGTGTGTGTGTGTGTGTGTGTGTGTGTGTGTGTGTGTGTGTGTGTGTGTGTGTGTGTGTGTGTGTGTGTGTGTGTGTGTGTGTGTGAGAGAGAGAGAGAGAGAGAGAGAGAGAGAGAGAGAGAGAGAGAGAGAGAGAGAGAGAGAGAGAGAGAGAGAGAGAGAGAGAGAGAGAGAGAGAGGAGGACAGTGAATGAGAAAGAGCATAATATTGTCACTAAACAGCAAGTCGGCTGTCACAGTGGATTTCAACCTGCAGGTACCATCAAATGCATTCCCACCATTTTCTTCTTTTTGAGATTCATAGATGACTGCTGTAGCAACAAAACTAGTCTCAAAAACACACGCCGGTCCATGTTTTGTTGTTGCACAGAAAATAAATCTCCGTAACAATTAGGCCATATGAAAATGCTTGAAATATTACTGCATTGTGTAATTTCCGGCAAAAGGCGTCTTTGTGGCACTATATTTCTACTCATTACCAGCAGACCCAGTGTATTCTAATGGAAAACCCAATTAGCTTGTGCGCAGGGTGAATGCTAATGGGAATAGCACAGTTCTTGAGTTCCTAACAGCATGCGTTTATGTGGTGGCTGACTGCACAATTCATTTGACAGCCATCGAGGAGTAATTTGAGAAAAAGGTAAGAAAGACTGCAGGATGATTAGAGAAAATGTACCTGTTTATAGCCACTGACTGTCAGGGTCCGTTGAAACTCCTTGTTTTCATAGATGTGTTTCGATGGGGGTATTTGTAAACCCTATACATATCACAAAATGCAAGTTAAAGACAACACACAACAATAGTGATGCATTTTGGAATTGGCACATCTAACAATGTTCACCAGCTGATGAGCTGCAGTACACAGAGAGGAACTGCACACTGCACCCCTGTTGTTGATTTGCTCTCTAATTGCTTTGCTAAATGGAATCTTGGTCAATTTAATTTGGTTGTTTCAACACTACAGAAACCCCTCAGATTTCAGCAAAGTGGTGTTTTCACACAACACTTGGAACAACTTGGACTTCAGTGTAGTGCTATAGTCAAGACCAAGACAAGACTAAGACTCTAAGATTCTGAGCCCAAGTCAAGACCAAGACCTTGAAATTAGGGTCTTGAGACCAAGACTGGTGTTGAGCACTGCAACACGACTTCAGTGTCTTCCCAAAAATACATCAATTTAATGGACAGGATAAGAAGGGAGATTGATCCACCAATCTTGGGAATTCAAACATAACTATTCCACTGACTGAAGGGCCTGTTTACACAACAACGATTTCAAGTGGTATTTACATACAAACACTGGGAAAACTTTAACTTCAGAAAATGAAGCAAAAACTAAAATATTTAATTGCATTATGGGTGTCAGTTAAGACAACAAAGGTTGTCTAAACTGACACCCAAAATATCTATCTTGAAGCCACTGAAATCAAACATTTTCAAGCAACCTTTTGAAATCACTCAGGCTCTGTTGTCCTGTAAACAACATTTTCTGGGTCAGGGCCCGTCTCCTTGATGACATCTGAAACACAGTGACGGCGCATGCACAACATGTTGTGGAAAATAGTTCTTCTTCCCATGCATGAATAGATGTACAATAACAAACATGGCAGCCTTCAGAGTGTCCTAACTCAGTCCATATTCTAATTTTATAATCCATAATGGTCGTTTTATAGTTGAGAATCAAGTTTATCGTCTGTCCATACAAATGTCCATGTACTTCCATTGTTAATGTTTAAAGTGTATTGTTCTCTGCTGCATGTGTGTGTGGGTTCATTGCAAAAACAAACAGTGCCAACTAATGGCCTGGCATGTTAACGACATGCGACAACGTTTCTGGCATTTCTGTGTAAATGGACTTTGTTTTCAGAATGTTGCTGTGTACATGAAACGAAAACGTAACAACAACGCATTTTCACTCCAAATGTCATGTAAACAGGCCCTGAGTAACTGAACCTATACATGTCAACTATTAAAGAAACTTAATTGATCAAGGATCAGTTCAGTCTTTTGCAATAAATATATCATACATATCAATATTGGAATAATGCTACATTTGTAATAAATTGTATAGCCTTGCTTATTTTGCCTGATTATTTTCATAAATATCTTTTGACTATTGAAAAAAAAAGCCATTCAAATGGCACATGGTTATTGGTAGGAGTGGTGGACTAGAGCGTAGCGAAGAAGATACAGAGAGTGACAGGTCAAATATAAGTAGGACGAAGGAATTAATAAAGGGAACAAACAGAATTATTTTTCTTTTCTAAAACATTCAAATTCAAGGAGAAGGTTTTTTTTATGCCTTGAGTATGTCAGGAATTCTATTGCAAAGAAATTACTCTTTATTAAATTAAGATTTTAAGAAATGAAAGTCATCTTAAAACCAAGTCAAGAGAAAGATGTTTCACACTTTTTCTTGCTGGAATATGTAGATCTTGATCATATAGAATGTTTCCAATTTCATTCACAATGAATTCACCACACACGCACACACAACACTGCTTGAGGTACACTGCCTAGTGACAGTAAACGATATGGACATTTGGACAAATCCTCCTTTTGAAGACAGATTTTCTCTGCTTGACAGTGTAGTAATAATATGATCAATAGACAGACTTTTAGAAACAAGCACAATAGTGCATCACAGAACAATGTCACAGTGCAGTTTGCATTTTCTGATCATATTCCTGTCTGTTTGCTCGACAAATCAAAGTAACGTCCACAGCTTCTCCCCCACTAACAGTCGCTGCCATTTTCATCCAGTCTCCAGCATGAAGTCGTGCCAATTTCATGCAATGAGAGATTGGTGCACACGCCAAGTCTGGCCATACATGAAAGGCCAGTTTCATCCTTTTTTCTTTCTTTTTTTAATCCACCCATTTTGGGAGTAATTTTTTACCTTATGTAACAAATGTAAAAACCAAATCGTGAGTAAGTACATTGTTAGCACTGATTGTAGAACTACAACTTCAAACATATGCACTTACAAGTAATGCATATCAGTCATACACAAATTATAAAATATAATAACAACCCATTATACATAAATTATGTAAGTTTGTAAGTAAGTTTGTCGTGAGCAACACACACACACACACACACACACACACACACACACACACACACACACACACAAACAGAACATCAAATGTAAACATTAACAATGGGAGTACATGGACATTCGCATGGACAGACATTCAAGTTGTATAACTGCTATTCAAATGAAAGGTGTCGAACCCCATTACTTTATTAAACCTTGTTTGCAGTACGAGTCTTAATCAGGTTATCCTCATTCACCCTATGGTTCCTGAATATTCTTGTTAATATTTTTATTTGTATTTTTCACTTTTTAATTCCCACACATTTCCATAAGTAACTCCATCCCTGCTTTTAGTGCACACCTCTAAATTTTGGCATCCATCTCTGCTATTGGGTCATGTAGCGTTACTCTACAAGACTTGCAATGCATACATGTCATGTAGCAGGCTGCTGTGGCGTCAACTCAACAGATTAGAGCTGGAGAACAGCATGTTGCTAATTCGCCTTCACTCTCACACAGATTCTAAGACAAGGGGACACATGAGGCAAATTTTGGAGAATGTGGCATATGTCATTTGCTTCAGAGGAGTCAGGCTGCAAACTGGTATTAGCAGCAGGGAATTAGCAAGAATAGATATCGAATAAACCAAAAATTCTGATTGAGATTTGTGTTGCTGGTTTTGACCATTTTCTGACTAAATTGAATATATCTGGGTCAAATCTAGGCTTTAAGGCCTTTCAAACATCATGCATTTGAGTTTATTGGAAAATCTAATTGGCTATAGTTGTGAATGTGATTGGTTGTGTATCTTTATTTCACTCATAGTCGGCTGAAATTACCTCCAGCAGACCTTTAGTGGCCTCGAGCTCTTTGGAAGAGGGACAGATGGGAGATAGATTCACTCGATTTGTTCAGAGTCTATAACTGTTGGCTGATTATACTGAGAAGACCTGTGGGCCACCAGTATTGTGCCTGAACAAGTTCATTGAATGGTTGTACACGAAATGGATCATATTTTAGGCATTTATATTTCTGCCTGACGAATGTCTGCCTGACATTCTTTCACAGTTTGTTCAAGAGAGTGCGAGATTTTCACAGCGCCTTCTAGTCGAAAACCCGGTTAAAAAACACTGAAAACGAGCCTTAATATGTAGGAAGAAAAACACCCAATCTGGCAACACAAGTCACCACAAATCGCACCGCCGCATGCTTCATCAATATGTGACATAATGAGGCAAAAACATATGAAGGCATCAGTACATCCTTAGACTCTGCCTCCACAATTAATACGACATCTTTATATAATTACTTAAAATAATTTAATGAAAAAATGTGATGATTTAGGTATAATAATGACAAAAATAATAATAATAATAATAATAATAATAATAATAATAATAATAATAATAATAATAATAATAAAAATAATGACAACAACAACAACAATAATAATAATAATATGAACTATATTATATAATATTAAATATTAAAACTAACCTCTCTCACGACAGTCTAAACCCAGTTCACATTCCCTATAATGTATAATTTTTCTTTTTCTCTGGGCAAAAAAATGTATTCCCAAAAAATAAAAAAAATTTAAATGTGACTTTATGAAAAGATAAATCATGTTTATATGTTTTAAATGTGCTCAACACTGCCCTCATGGGTAATCAGTGATACTATTTATTGCTACACATCCAACGTCATTTTTTCCACAGATGATCGCCTTTGCCGTCCAGCCTTTGGGGTGTGAACGGCATGAACTGGGGTTTTAGAATTTTCCAACTCTGGGACCCATGTTAAAAAAAAAAAAACAGTTTTCGTGCTTCCAAAACACCACCTCGTGTGGATGATAGGCCAAAAACAGCTTGGTTCGGTTTACCAGCATGCTCGTGTGGACGGGCCCTAAATGTATTGTTTGCACCAAGAGTCAGCTTTGATCTCGCACCTTAAATCAACATTGTTAAGTGCTGCCTTACCATCACTAAATGTGACGGCACACGGGAGAAAGGGGCTATTTTTACACAATTGACTGGCACACCCTTTTGGTTCAGTGGAATTACAGCCTGATTAATCAGCCATGATTAGCGTTTAGCCAGGCCCCGTGGAACAGCGGCTTCGCGATGTAGGTTATTTATTTATATACCTCCTCCCTCCAACACATTAAGCTGCCAGTCTCGTCACGCTGACAGGGTCAGCCCCACCGTTCATTACAGGACCCTGGGAAGAGACGAGGCGGGCCTGCCAGAGAACTCAAGCTTGCTGGTTGCCTCAGTGTTTATGTTGTGCCTTGCTGTACTGTGTCCTGACTTTCACTTAATGTTGGTAATCTGAATGTAAGCAGTAAATAGCTTTTTCGCTGAAGAAAATCAAGAAATTCTGATTAATTAGGACAAGTGGGTTTTTCCTCATGTAGTAAATGTACTAATATATCATTAAAAGAAAGAGTGACTATTTTGGTTTTTACTAATTGATGAACTCCAATCTTTTCTTGACAATGATGTTGTCATCAAAGTTGATCTGTCAGAGGCAAAATGGACGAAGGGAGAGCATCTCCAAATCTGCAAAGTGTTTCTGGTATGCAGTAGACAGGAACTATCTATTTGATTAAATTTGATTTCTATAGTGACAAATATAACAGTCACTTCAAGGCACTTTTACAAAAGAAACCCAACAATTCAACATAAGCAAGTAGAAGCGCAACCGGAAGAAACTTGCAGAACAAGGCCGTTTTGGTTGGGGTTAGGGGGTACACACATGTACGGAAGGACGGGCAGACAGACAGACAGACAGACAGAGAGACAGGTGGTCCAAGAGAGTTTCATGGATAGCTAAGGCTCATTGATGTGCATATTGAATACATCTCAACATTTCCCTGTCATTGTGAAACTGCTGCTAACCTCCTTGCCATATACAGAGCACATATACAGAGTATATATACAGAGCACACTCAAAAGTCTATTGGAATCCATGTTCCGATTGATCAGGACTGTTTAGGCAGAAGCCTACAAAATGTGTTTTTTTTTTGTTATGACTTGCTTTTGATCAAAACTTCTGCCCTTCTTTAGTGGGGGAATTGATTGACAAATTGAGGCATTTGTAGTGGGATCATTATCATTTCATGTTCGGCGACTCAACAGTTTGTGTCTTTCCAGTAAAAACCTCTACTCATCATCAGTCTTGCACTGATGCCGTGCTATGACGTTCCTATTGGCACCTTTAAGGTGACCATGGGTTTATTGTTAAATAAAACAAAATAACCCAGCAATTTTCAGTATCTTTGGTTTTCTTGGTCTTTCAAATGAAAGAATGCCTCTTGCCTCTACACTTGAATATAATCATGGTTTTAGTCAGGTAAGGAGCAGTGCCATGCAGTGAAATAATGCTTGGAGTACCGATCAAAGGGTTACTGTCTCTACAGACTGGAAAATATTCCTCCTGGTCACAGAGATGTTTTCTTTTTGGACAACGCCCGAGTGGGTTGTTAAATTTAACTCAAGAGCAACTTCTGGTGGGTCACTCCACCCTAAGAGCTCCTGAGGTGTCCATTCTTCTACCAAGATTCTCCAGTCTGCCTTCTAAAGACTTCTGAAGGCGTGTCAGCGTGACTGATGGCTGTCCTCCGCCCCCCTCCTTGGTGAAGGGATTCTGTTGTTCATACCCAGGTTGTAGGAGCAGCTTTGAACCAATAAAGCTCACTGAGGCATTGATGTAGTTTGAGGTTTTTACTCATTCAGACCTTTCTTTGAACCCTAAAATTTTAAATGTAGAACAAATTACTGCTATAAAACTGAGTCTGAAACAGGACAGACTAATGGAAGTCAAAGTAGAAATCTTTCAGCTGAAGTTTGCGTGATCGTTTGCGTGATCGTGAGCCTCCATTCTCTGTGACACAGCTTGAAAAACTTTCTCCTTCAGAACAGCCCCATCCAGGTCATGATGAATCTCCTCCTCTCATGTTATGGAGAGGAGGGTCTACACCTCGATGGACCAACAAGGATCAGTGTAACACCGGCGTTTCAATAAATCCAGTTAAAACAACCCTGTGATCCCAAAGTGGTATATGTGAACAACAACAGGAGGGTTTATGGCAGATGAGATATTTAAATATTGTGGGCTTGCTGAGAGTGACGATCATCACGACCAATCAGCAAATGGCTGCAT
Organism: Blennius ocellaris; assembly: GCF_963422515.1. Taxonomy (NCBI): domain Eukaryota; kingdom Metazoa; phylum Chordata; class Actinopteri; order Blenniiformes; family Blenniidae; genus Blennius; species Blennius ocellaris. The sequence continues at coordinate 16,076,040 of NC_137650.1, read as the reverse complement.
TGTAGCTCCTCCCTATTGAACCGTTTTGCTGTGATCAAAAATCGTAACTGTTGGTTACAGTTGATACGGTAACATCCACAACTTCTGTTCATGGGGACGCATGAAAACCTAGCCCATACTGGAAAATACCGCATGGTGGGAGCACGGCTTAAAGGTCAGTACTCGAACTTCTACTAATTCTTTGAAAAATGGTATTGGTTCATCTATTTAGTAATGATCGAAAGTGATCCGAAAGAAGAAATGTGGTTACTTGATGATTGGGTCATGAACAGTTAAGGCTCGGACACACACTTGGAGGAAAGGAAAAGTTTGTGTTGACGTAAACATGACTATCAAACATCTGTGTAGCTTCCAGCTCAGTACAAAGGATGCAGTGTATCTTCATTGTAAAGTTACTCAGTAAGAACTAGCTGCTGCCCTAGTGCAGCCAAAAAAAATGTTGATTACACAAATTTCCCAGACCTAGCCAAAATTTAACAACTCTGTGGTGCAGAGCTATCTCGGGGTGGATTTTATGTTTGGATGTAATTTTATGCAGACTTTGCATGCCTCATCGAAAGCCCATTCAGCATTAAATCTCCATCACGTTGATGTTTGTCATTTGCATACCTGTACCGATGAAAGGAATTCCTCAGCTGTCCCTTCCTGATCACACATTGTGGTATCTGTTTCAGCTTGTTTAGAGTTGTCTTCCCTCTGCATCTGTTTTCCTGTTTTCTCCTTGCATCCATCCCTCTTTCCGCTCCACCGCAACTCGACGCAGGGCTGTAATAGTGGCGGTCGGCCCTGGGTGGCGATGCAGTGCTCGCTCTCTCTCAGGACTTGAGCGGACCTGGAAATATGGCTGCCAGGAGAGAAGGTGGCAGATGGCTGACAAGGCATTTTTACCCATAACGCCCCAGTAAAACTTTAACTCCCAAGATTTAGTGCTAGCTCTCTGCACTTAGCAAGCTGCAGCCGCTGGCATATTTTTTTTTCAAAAGTCCCAAACTGATGGTTTTGCAGGCTGTGCATAAACATGCTTTATTGATTGTGCTATTAAAAGATTCAAGGGGTCAGTATCATTTAGCAAAAGACAGTTTTAGAGGACAAATAAAAGGTAAAAATTGCTTAAATGTTGTGGTGGCCATCATTGATTTTTAGGCAAAAACACAGAACGTTGGATTAAATTATTCATTGTGTCATAATAATGACTGATGACGATGGCAGACAAGTAAATTAGGAGTTTACAGGTTCTTAGGCAACAATGGCAATTAAGGCATTTAATTCACACAGTTGAGGTCTCCGAGGGGCTTGTATACAGTCATATCCCTCAATTTGCTCAGACAAGAGCACCGTGAAAGTCACGCGCATAATTTTGCAAAGAGAAAGCTCCGCACTCATAAAGAATGCAGAGTTTTGGCTATTTTCTTTTCACCCTGCCATATTTTATTTTAAACCTAATTGTATTTTATCTACCTTACCACTTTAATCAATACTAAATTCCACCGAGAACATAAAGCTGTCCTCCCCTATGCTAATATATATGGAGGGATCACAGTGGAGATGACTGCATGTAACTGTGTGGGGGGGCTGATGTGTTGGGTAAGCATACTGTGGGCTGTGTGAAGTGCTGATTGGACTCTGGATGCATGTAAAGATGGCAGCATGACTGAAGAGGCTTCGGGCACAGCAGCCGCCACGAGAAAGGAAACTTAAAAAAGCCGTGGCAGCGTGGGCCCACCAAGCCGTATGGCGGTCCTGGACGCAGCCACGTAATTTGGCTCAGGTGAGACATACACACGTCTCCACTGGCCAGCTTGAGTGGTGAACGTGTGAGCACCTGCACAACGAGGCCCGTTGGCTCTGTAAGTACATGTGGCTATAGATATTTTTCTACTGTACAAATATCTGCTGGCATGTGTACCTGGGGCCTGTAAAAAGGTTACATAGTGTACCAACTGTAACCCAATGCAGCAGACGGCGATAAAGAAATTCCCCGGCTGACTCTAAACATATCTCCTCCTCAATCTCCCATTCATTTTTTTTTTTTTTGCAAAGAACATAAAATAAAAATCTTTCATCCATCTGTAGGAAGAGAAGTGGTTTCACACTCTGGACTTCGGTCAATAATGGGAATACATTAAAGATAACAATCAACAGAGACAGCAAAAGACAACACGGGCTACTACTGTAACCGGCTATTGCAGGAATGATAACAGCAGAAATAATGGAGGCAGCAGCAGACATTGTAAATAGCAACGATGAGCGGTGATACAGTTCACTTCAGCTGGCCTAAAAAGCGCTGTTCTTTTTCTCTTTAACAAATGGAGCTCGAGACATAAGTTAAAAGCACTTGTGCAACTTGTTTTGACCTCTAAAGTGACATGGGATTATGTAGAGTTACAAACGTTTGACTGATTGGTCGTTGTCATTTCAGGTTGTGTCAGAAAGTTGTACACAGTGAATAAAGCATTATATGACAAAATTGTATCATTTAAATTGGGGGTGTCAACTACATTTTACTTAAGGGGCCACATACAGCCCAATTTCATTGTGAGCATTGAAATAGTGCCATAATAACCTTTAGATTTAAACGGTAAGTTTATCATTGTTGTGGAACAGGGTATCTCATGATAAGGCCTCTCCATTTTCTCAATTACTACAGAAAACGACTATAATCTGGACATAAAACCAATTTGCATGAAAGCGCCTGGTGCAAAATACAGTGAAATTTTATTTGATAAAATCACCCTGACAGCAGTGTTAATTTTGAGAACAAATTCAAAGTGTTTTGAGCAACACATCATTTTGTTTCAGTCTTATTTTGGTAATCTGAAACCTTTTTTTTATCTTAGTCCAGGTTTAGTCGATAAAGTATCAAAAGAGTTCTCGTCAGCTAAATCCACAGTTGACTCAGTCAACGAAATGTTCCTCCAGAATATCCGGTCATTGGAAATATCCATCAGTTTGTTTTGGAATGGTATTGAGGTTCCAATATGCAAACACTTCTAATACAAAATGTGTATTTTATTTTATTTCTTTACTTTCATGGCTGATGTCTCAGCTTTGGTCTCAGTTTTGTGTTGTGTCACAACTCTTAATAAAATTGTTTGAAAAAATAAATCCATGTTTTCTTGAAATGTTAATTTTCTTGGCTCGGCCACATTGGAGCATCTTAGTTTTGGCCCATCGGATAGTTTGGCCCAGAATCAAAGACAGACACACACAAACACACTTATTTTGTTCCTATATCCTATATATTATGATTGATTTTTTTTTTGCACCAAAAATAGTATTGCATCAACAATGTACCTGACCACATTTCAATTCATGACCATTGTTCTAACGATCCACAAAAGGATCAGATCAGCTGCATTGGTCTGAAAATGACAACAAAAACTATTATTTGTCAAAGTTGGTTAATTCACCTATATTTTAAATATTACTTGGTTTAAGAATCATAAGCCTACCATCAGAACAATCACGGATAAAATGTATCCATACTATATTCATCTCAAGTATTTTTGGTGTCTCATTGATTTGAGCGAAACAATCAAGCTTACTGTCAAACAATAGTGTCACATTTTGTTTTTACATATTTAATCATCAGTACTTCAATATGGTCATTCTTTTGTGAGAATTAACTCACAGAGTTAATTTTATCAGATTTCCATGAGATATTTCAGAGTTTATTGGCATTGTTATGTGTCCAGGAAGCCCAGTTCACATTGCCTTTTGAAGTGAAAATACACATTTTAGTTGTTTCTATAGTGAAATCTTTTGAAAGTGCTCTGTCTCCATAGAAATGGAGGAAAATGCAACTTTTCTCAAATGCTGCCACTGCACCAGTACACCACAGCTGTAGAAAATAATTTTGCACATGCTCAGTAGATGGTGTATGTGGTTTCATTACAAAAATAAACAAAAGTACCAACTCCCAGTAACTACATCGATTTCGTCAATTATTCAAACTTCCGACTCTGGCGACTTTTATGACGCATGGTGACACAATCTCAAAGCTCTCGATCCACTCAGAACAAGTACAAGGTCACCTTGACTTAGACCTTTGAACTCAGCATCAAGTAAACTTTTTTGGCCTAAATGTTCTTTCAATTTCATGACGTGTTTTAACATGTGTTTCTCATTTTGAGATTAGTTTTTCTTTTGTTCCTTTCAATAGAATAAAATAGAATTAATTACGTTGTTGATCTCAGTAAGAAATTCTTTATTCTTTAATCTTTCTTGTGTCAAAAGAAAATTCTCACAAAATGATTTTGACCATGATCACATTTCTGATAATATTAGAAACAGCGTTGTATAAATACAATAATATTATCAATTCAATTTGCTGCAGCACACAGAATGCTTTACTAGCCAACCATTAACATGACAAAAGAATATAAATACTCAAATCTTATCAAGGTCCAAGCTTATAAAGAGCATTCATCATAAAGTACATAATGTATTCATCATGTTAATGCAGGGAAATGATGGTACAGTTCAGTTATACTGGTATTGTGTCCATTTCTTAAAGAAAAGTAAAGAAAAAGGACACACACACACACACACACACACACACACACACACACACACACACACCCATATATATATATATATATATATATATAAAGGATATAGGGTATTTCCCTACTTCTGATCAATTACATTTTCAATATAAATTAAGTGAGCGTGTGGCTGTGATGTGCAGACTGATAAATGTGCTGAAATTACTCAATTCTTTCTTTTAATAATTCTGTCATCCGTACCCGCCGTTTGACCATTACACCATTGAAGTCTTTTTTTTCTTTTTTTTTTGCCGGAATAGGTAATATCATCAGTCATTATAATCATTTAATACATCTCTCTCTCCTTCATCCTCTTACTTTTGGTTCCAAAGCTGGTGCCAAATCCTTTATCTGGCGGCTCCTTGTGGAGACACATTTCACCGGCGGAATCGGGCTGCTCGCCATGTGGAACAATACGGGCCAGATATGAGCAGCGCAGTGCTGTGAGCAAAGCTTATGGGGAGTTTTACAAATTGACCATGTGTGTGTCATTAATTCACTTTGTCTGGATGTTTCCGCCTCTGAGTCATTGGTTTGCATGCTGGAGATGCTTTACTTTGCTGTTTCAAACTGTGATATAGAAAACCAACATGTTATATGATAACAATTTAGATATAGGGATATATTTTGATAAACTGAACAGTATATATGAAAGAACCACAGAAGAAAATTTGATCATATTATTCATTTTTGATGAAACCTTTATAGAGCACTGACAGCATTACTTTTAAATTAGGTATTATCTCGCTCTGGTGTCATAAAAGCTATGGCATGAAAGCCACAAAATGTTAAAGTCAGTATCAATAAAAACAATTACATGCCATTTATATGTCATTAAATATATTTGGAAATGCAAAACTGACCAAAATGGTCATTTAATTCCCAACTTATTATGGATAACATTTTCACAAGATATGCTAAAAAAAAGTTTGGTGTTTACACGGCAATGTTGTAAAATGGTTGTTTTTGTAATAAACCACACACGCATGCAACAGAAAACAATCTGATCTAAACATTAACAATGGGAGTTCACAGACATTCGAGTGGATAGATGACTAAGTTGGATTGTTATTACGTTGACTCTCAACTCTAAAACTACTAAGTCCCAGGAGAATATGGACTGGGAGTCATGACACTATGGAGGAAACATTGTTCTTATTGTCCTTCTACTGAGCATGTGCAGGAGAAATGTTTTTGGCCATGCGTACCGACAGCATTTCAGAAAAGGTTGTGTTTTCCTCCATTTCCACTGAGCATTTTTCAAAAGTTCCACCTCAGGAACCGTTTTCAAAAAGTTGTTTTCAGTAGCTCCGAGCACCGTTGTCATGTAAACAGACTCTCGAGAAGCTAAAAGTTTTCTTTTTTTCACTTTAAAACCTTGTCGTGTAAACTTGCCCTCAGACTGATGACCTGTCCACGACGTGCCCTACCTTTCATGCAGCGTTGGCTCCAGTGCTCTCTATATTAGTCAGGATAAAGCAGTTATAGAAGATGGATGGAGGCATTTGTAACGGCACTAAACAGAGCTCCGCAGTCTTTGTTAAAGTGGCTGCATACGCTCTCTCCTCTGAGAATACTCAGAAAATAAAGCTCTCCAAACATTAGGTTCAGTCAACTCTCCGCAATCAGTACAAAAAAACGTGGCTCCAGCCCTATAGTAGATTTGATTGTTTCAGTTCAGTGAAATTTCTCGTCAGCGTCAACTTAAATAAACGTAGAATTCTTGGTGTGAAAGGTAATATTTGATATTTGCACTATTCCTGCTGAATGTACAACTAGGCCAGATGGCTACTGACTGGAGCGGGAGGCTAAAAAAAGCTGTATGCCTTCACGTCTTTAAAGATGTTGGAGAAATGTACACAGTTAATCTTCCTCCCCTTTGATTTGATTGTGCTGGCTAAATACAAGGGGACTTAATCAAGCTTAAAAATAACAAACAAACAAATAAAAAGAGGGGTCCTGGGAGAACTCATTAGAAGCCTTGTCAAACTCCAAGAGACTACATAATTACTTTACCGAAATAAAAATGCAAAGCTTTTTCATTTGTATTTTTTTCTCTTTCTGAATTACTGCTGAACTAAGGTCATTGAAACTTTCACTTTTCTTCCCTTTGAAAAGTTTGAGTGAGAAGCTTTGTCAGACCCACGCTCGTTCCCGAGCTCAGCGTCCAGACCCCCGGGTCATTCGGAGGCTGAAGACACTTCTTTTCCATTAAGAGGCAGAAAAGCAGGGCTGTGTTGACAAAGAAATGAAGCAAGTTGGGCAAATTTCTATAAATAAATCTCTCTTTTTCTGTCATTTTAATTACGGGATCAACACTGGCTCAGATGAGCGGGCCGGCCATCAATCTTTAATTAACGTCACGCTTTGCGGATCGCAGCGATGCTGCGCCTGATTGAAAAATAAGCTCAATGATATTTCTATTAGAGTTTGTTTTATTAATAACGCGTCAAAGCTTTAAGAAACACATCTTAGAGATAGCCAATCACAGTGACACCACAGACACATTTCACATTTAGCTCTTTCTGGCTCACACTGGCAGGAATCTTGGATTAATTACTTTTTTCTCTGCATTATTTAGTCTCATGTAGCCCTATTTTTTTTAACAGTTTTGTATGAGCTGACTTGTTTGTGTAGCATTTTTGGAGTTGGTGTTGCCTATATAAAGTTTATTTTCCATTTTGAACACCAGTTTTTCAAGTTATCTCTTGTGTACATTTCAATTGTAACTGTTTACTGAATAGAAATGCAGCATTTTGCAGAGAATACAGAATATCTCTTACATCACCCAAAACTTAGAAAGACTGAAATTAAAGGTCATGTAGTATTTTGGGACTCCAATCCTTAACAGGTCTGCTTTATTTGTATTTTTAAAACCCATTTCAGCTTCTTTGCATTACCTCGGTTTCTTGAACATTCTGAAATTGAAGCTTTAGTGGCATCTTGCAACTCCCACTGCCTGTTTGGAGTTAATTTCCCATCATTTAATATTATGTGTCAAGCTTACACTTGTACAGGTTACTCTAATTTTCTTTCTTGGGCAATTTAACCTCATATTTTTAAGTGTTTACAACACTTCGGCCCTTTAGCTAATGCAGAAAATGAAGCTCACATAGTACATTTTGAATCCTATCATATACCGTATGTGGTGTTTTTGTTTCATTTAGGTTTATAATTATAATTTTCCTACAGTGATTCAGGTCCAGCTTTCAAAACCACATTTTCAAGTGAAAATGTAAACCTTTCAAAGTGCTTGGGTGTCCGTTTACAAAACAATGATAATTGGAGCCACTGGAATTGGAACTTTTTGAAAATGCCTGGACTCTGTCCCTGTGGAACAGGGGAAAATGCTGCTGCCCCGCATGCACAACACGGCCATAGTAAACTGTTCTTCTGTACACGCTCAGTAGCTGGAGAATAAGAACAATGTTTCCTCCAGTGTGTCATAGACTCTATATTCTACTGGGACTTGGTAGCTTTATAGTGGAAAGTGAGTTGCTAAAATAAAAGATTAAATAAATAAGTGATTTCTTTCATTTTTATTTTTTTTTTACATTTTCTTATTGGATTGGCTGGATTGGAGCCTCTGGCTGGCCAGTTTTGGCCCTGGAGCCTTATGTTTGACACCCCTGCTCTATGGCCACAGGCAGCACATCAGTCTTATTCTGTCTGGACAGATCCGATATTCTTACAGCGGTCAGAGCTGCTTCCTGTTCATTTTTCTACGTGGTTGTTTTTGGGAAACATGTATACCAAATAGGGTGACAACAGCAACCTCAGCTGTGGCGGCGCATCCTCCAGTGAACACGGTGACAGGGTTTAGGAGTGAAAGATTTATGAGCTGTTGCATGCAGACACAGCAGTGAGCTGCTTTGTGGCTTTCAAAAGGAGAAAAGAATATTCCAAAGCAAACAAGAAGTAGATCTATGACAGATGCATATGGAAAGATCAAAATAGCTATATCTATCTATCTATCTATCTATCTATCTATCTATCTATCTATCTATCTATCTATCTATCTATCTATCTATCTATCTATCTATCTATCTATCTATCTATCTATATATATCTATATCTATATCTATATCTATATCTATATATCTATATATATATATATATATATATATATATATATATATATATATATATATATGTACATGTTTGTACATTAATGGTGGAGAAGAGACATGTATAACATTTTCAGGTCTAGTGATCAACCAAATGTCACATGTTGGAACTGAGGCCCTTTTACATTTCATCAAACATTGATGGTAGAATGATATTTGAGGGAAATTCAACAGGACCAACAAAATGCTGGAAAATCTAATTAAAAACAGCTGGGGGGAGAATTTCACTCAACCAAAAAAACAGTGTTTCTGCCTTTTCTGTGTAAACTGACATCAGTTCCAAAATATAGTGTAAATGCAAAACTTTTCTACAACAATGATTCATTTTCAAGTATCATGGGTTCTTTATTGTCTATAATAAATCAATTTAAATTTTAACAACTAAATTGTTCATTTGTGAATAATGTTGCATGAACTCGCTGCTAAATATTGGTCAAAATTATTCTAGAAATCTTGTGCATGGTGCACAAAAACTGTATCATCTTTGCATAAATATTTGCAACATGAAATTAGCATTCTTTTGCAGATAGTTTAAAAACAATGCATTATCATTATCAATACAAAATAAAATGTGCAATGCCAAGATAAAGAATGAATAGTAGTATTCAACATGCAACAACTCACAACTAATTGGAGACACGGAAATGCAAGAGAAGATACAAATTAGCAACAATTTTCAGTTTGATGAACATTTTGTGAATGTTGCATGAACTTGCTGCAAGACATTCGGTCGAAATTCACCTTCAAATCCTGTGCCTGTTGCAGAAAGATTGATTTTTCAAATGTTTTAAATGCGGTGTATTGTCATTGTTGAAAAAGAAAAGAAAAATTTCCAAACCCCGAAATGGATAAAGCCATAAAGAGGACCGATGGTTTAATGCCATCAACCTGAATGACTATGTGTAAAAGAAAAAAACAAAAAAACAAAAACAACAACGTAGACTGATTAATAACAAAAAAACTCTGACTATTTAGATTTTTGGAAAAGAAAAATCTTAATTTTTCTCACTGGACTGAAACAACTCACAACAAGTTAGAGACATAAAAATGCAAGAAAAGGTGTGAATGTTGCCTCTTGCAAAAATGTTGGTCAAATTTTGTGCCACTTATTCAATATTTGCAGTATAACGTTTTCCTTTTTTTTGGCAGATATTTAAAAAAAATATCTATCACCATTATCAATACAAAATAAAAGGTGCAACCTCAAGATGGAAAAAGCAGTAGAAAGGATAGATGGCCTAATGCCATCGATATAAATGATTGCATGTTGACCAAAAAAAACAACAACAAAAACAACTTAAACAAACACATGGTGGCCTAATTGTGTTTTTCTAGATATGGAGAATACATATAAGCAAGAACATGCTTCAGTATAGCCAATCTTCTACCGGTGCACATAGAGTCGGCTCCTGAACTCTGAAGAGCTGCTGTCTTTTCCACTTCCACGCTGAGACAAACAAGCGTTGACGTTGGCGCTCACCAATGAGTGCCCGGTGATGTGCAATGTCTTTCTTTATGCGCTCTGGAGAGGCCGTATGGATGTGAAGGATTACGCTGAGTGTTAAGAGCGCGCACCGCAGCAGCGGCAGCAGTACAGCAGCACTTTGCATATGCTATTTTCATCTCCGTCCTCTTCATCTGCCTGTTATTTTAGTTCCTAATGAAATCACACACAAATCGCCCAAAGTGCTGACAACACAAGCTTCCAGGCCACAAAGCCAATCCTCTCAGGGCTCGATTTAGATCGAAGCGAAAGGAGCGCTCTCAAACTCCATTCCATTCCCTTGTCTGTTTCTCCAGCCCCGTCGCTGCCGGCCGCGGCTACTGCCTGGAAGAGACTGGAAATACTAATAACAACGACAATAATCACAGTTGGAGGAAACAGAAAACAGCTGTGAGTTAATCTAAATCCAAGCCCTGGACTGCAGAGCGAGAAGGGAAAGAAAAGGATGTAGAGAAGTATAGAAACGCTCCACATTAACAGCACTGGTAAACTTCTTTGCATAGACGTGGCTATATTTCCCTCCCAAAATGACACTTTAATTAAACAAATTACTGCGCCTCGGGAGAAGGACCTTCAAGAGTGCGATAAGGCCGAGGGGAGATAAAAGCCTTATAGGCAGTGTTTATCAGAGACGCGGGGGCTTAAACCTTTAATAGGTAATGCCCAGATAAGTAAGCCTTTGTGGTGTTACTGGCGCAGAGATATTTTACACAGAGGAGCTTACCAAAGAGAGGGGGAAACAGAAGCTGGATCAAACCAATGACTTAAACAGTCCCTGATTAAGAACAGCAGAGAAAAAGTGTCCCTTCTCTAAACTCTCCTCTTGCATTCATCCGCATTTTTTCCATTGCTCAGAATGAGCTTTTGCAGTCTGTTCTTTGGCTTTAACCTTGGCCGTGATGCGCGTATATCCTTTTCTCCTTTTTTTTTTTCTTCTCAAAACCAGCACTGGCGATAAGAGTCTTTCCAATTTTTATGGATTAACATGAGTGCACACCATCTACGGCATGCATCCCGGGTGGAGATTTTACCTGTCATACATACAAAGACAAATCTAAGAGCTGGTTTTGAAAGGAAAAAGTTTTTTTTCTGTCCCTGTGTTTCTGATAACAAAGCATCCGTCTTGTGAGGATGACCTGGAATAAAAGAAAAAAAATATATTGAAAATGGGTTACATCCATGTTCTGGCAAAACAAATTAAAGAACGGGTGGGGGGGGGGGACAAGATGTTTTCATGGTGTTTGCATCGCCCTGTCTTTTGTAAACGATATAGCGACACATTTCATTCAGCCAGGCAAAGCATGTCTCTGCAAGTATTTCTTTCTATTGCAATTTTTTCAAGTAAGAAAAAAATGAAGTGATCCCTTTAAAATGGCCTAATTTTCTGCACAAAGTACAGACAATGTGTTTATATCTCACAGACGGTTGTGATATGTCATGTGTAATGTGGATGCAGCCATTAAACATGCACATTCCTGGAAAAGGAAGTGAACCCTCTGGTTTTTCTTACTAAATGTCCTTGACCAGGATGTTGAACTCCAAACGGCTACAAATGGACGAACTGTGAGCACCTTGCCTATTAGCAACTCCATTGGTGTTTGAACGTGTGTGTGGGTGAGTGAATGAAAAACAATGAGACTTCAGATTTGTATAAGTAACTGATATGGCACTGCTTAGTATAAAAATGAGAAACACATTGTGTATATGTATCTGTGATATTTTATAAAATTGTACATAAACTGCAGTTTTCAGAGAAGACAAATTACTTTCTGAACTACAGTCTAAATAGGATCAGATTACTGTAATCAGTGACACGACATAGAAAAACAGGCCCCAGTTCACATGTCGTCGGTTATTACTCTGAAGTCGAGCATTACTGAAGTTTTACCCTCCACTTTCTTTGAAAGCTAAACAAAACCAACTGTGTAGCAGTGACAACGTCATTCTCAATAAAGAGGAGAGACGGCAGAGGTAAAGGCACAGAGGTGGAGATGAGCTCACTGTTATTTGACATAATTGTAACTGCAGCCAGGCCAGACTGCAGGCTCACTGTAGAGACTGTCCACACTCCACAACAAGGGGGATGAAAAGCAAATGGTATCCTGTATGGTTTCACAACGAGACGCAGGCAGCCTGAGGATGGTTTTTACACAGATGGTGAAGAGAAAGAATTTGGGTGCAGTTGGTCAATCGACATATATGTATTGCTGAAATTATTTGAACAGACTGAACATTGAAGTGTGTTTTTCGTTGGGGCAGGTCGCCTCTTCTTATGGAATGAATGCCAATCACTAGTAATGTTGAATTATGTCTACATAATTCAACATTACTAGTGAACTGGCCGTCCTGGTGCAGTGCCGGGGCTTTTGTGGGATTCCATGTCCCGGCTATCTGTAGAAAGCTGTGGGTTGTTGAGGCAGTGAGGAGGGATGCTGGGTATTGATAAGCAAGGATAAAGTAAGGATCCAACAAAACTAAAAGAAAAAGAGAAAAAGAAATCCAAACTGTGTTCTGCTCGTCCAGCGGGCTGAACCTTTGTTTGGTTCTGTGGGTCCACTTTACAGCTGAGACGTGTGTGTCTCTCAGCGATTCGAGGACAACTCGTCCACAAAACTGCAGCCCCACACAACTGGTCCACAGATGAGATTTCAGAATTTTTGGGAGAAAATAAATCCTGCACAATGTAGTTTTACATATTATTTCTAATTGATATGTAATACATGTTTCATATATCTAGTATTTGTGCATATATATTTAGTATGATATCATACAGCTTATTATTCGCGCGTATCCCCCCCCCCCCCACCCGAAACTTCAGCAGTGCCAGGGTGCTGCTCTCTAATGACTATCAGTCATATTTTAATCATGTTTATCATTTAAAGTCGCTATCGGAAGAGGTCTTATGTGATGCACATGTTGCTTCTGATTGAACCATGATTCAATTGTGATATACATGAGGTTCATTTCTATCATTCAAATGGGGAACTTACCAGTACTTCCTATCAGGTTACTAATCCATAAAATGTATTCACTAATGCTTTTCATTGACTTTGACCCGAACGTGTTTTAGAAAATGGCTAATGAATAGAAAGACTCTCTGCAGCTGATACCTTACCCCCCACCCCGCCAAACACATGCACACACACACACACACACACACACACACACACACACACACACACACACACACACACACACCATCTTAAGCACACCAAAGGGCTCTGCAGTAAGTTAACAGCCCCCCGAAGGGGTGGAAGAGTGTTGCAGTCTCTCAGATCTCTTCCTGTACATATTCCAGTCTCTCTCTCTCTCTCTCTCTCTCTCTCTCTCTCTCTCTCTCTCTCTCTCTCTCTCTCTCTCTCTCTCTCTCTCTCTCTCTCTCTCTCTCTGTGTGTGTGTGTGTGTGTGTGTGTGTGTGTGTGTGTGTGTGTGTGTGTGTGTGTGTGTGTGTGTGTGTGTGTGTGTGTGTGTGTGTGTGTGTGTGTGTGTGTGTGTGTGTGTGTGAGATCCCTCACTGTCCTCCCTCCCTCATGGGGCGGACCTCCACGGTGTGTGTTTAAAGACCACTAGTGGTTATGGGAAATGAGCCCCCTCTGTAAATGTTTTCCCATCCACCCCCCCTCCCCACCTTCCTTCCCCCAATTTTTTGCTCCGTTTGATTCAAAGGACACGCTTGATTCAATAGCGTGCTGAAATGAGTCAAACGCAACAACATAATGTGGTGGACCATTGCCGCCATGCTCATTTCGTGCTTCGTTTTAGCACAAATAATTTACATTACAATTATGAGCGGCGTTGCTTTGTTTTCCCCCTCACTGGGGGTGTCCTCTCCGAGCATTTCGATGAATACCATGAATGCATCATCCTCCGATCACACATGTGCATTATTGGAGAGATAAAAGCAGCGTTGAGGGAGAAGGAGGGCTCGGTGTTGTCAGTGCAGCCCTGGGCACACACAGTCCTCTGCCTGTCACATACCTGCTGCTGCCACTTCCCTTTAGCATAAGCAAGCATGAAATGTTTACTTGAACACATTTCATGAGGGGGAGCGTGGAATGGAAGCTGGCACGAGCTGCATAGGAGGTGCGCTGATGTGACAAATATATAAAACAGGGTGAAAGAGAGAAAGGCGGAGGAAGAGAGAGGAGGACACAGAGCCTGAATGCGCCTTCATTGTGGATGTGCCAATATGGGTAAGTGAAAGAGCGACTGCCTCTTGCCATTGTGGCGGCCCTCGCGGCTGAGGTGAGTCTTCACTGTGGGATAAATCCAACCTGATGCACCCACATCCCTGATGCCTTCAAAGCGCACCGACATTGCCATGCTGTTCACGTCACAGGACAGGCGCACATTAGCTGTCAAACTCCTCTTTCATCTCACAACTTCAAAGAGGCCCATTGATTACTCTAAGTGGCCATTACCAAACATCCGAGCCTGCCGCCTCAGTCAAAGGCAACCACCGACAAAGAGGGAAGGTAAAATCATCATGAGGTTGAATCTGAAGTGGATGGAAAGAAAACCACAGACAGGCAGTCAGGCGACGCAGGAACAAAAAAAAAAGGGAGCTCAAAACCAAAGAGAAGAAAACATCACTCGTAAAAACCAACAGCAAACAATAAAAATGACAAGCACTTTTGTATGTGTACAAACAACCCCACTCTTGTCGAACATGAGGTAAGGGAGTGATGTGAGAGCGGGATCCCCCTGAGAATCCACCCCATGATAGCACAAGACAACGAAATAGAGCCGAGCTGACGTCTGCCGACAGTCTTACACAGGCTCTGAAGGATGGAGAGAGACAGGAAGCAGACTGATTCAGATAGACAGAGGCAGGATTAGGGGAGAAAGCACGACTGCATTCACAGCTCCAAAGCAGTCCTCACTGTCCGCCATTCCACTGAAATGATGGTGCCTGTTGTACTCAGACAGAAGCCCAGACACTCCTGTGCAGAGAGGGGATGTGATGTAAACAGGTGTGGCTGAGGAGAAGAAAAAGGAAATCAAAACCTCACACTAGTGATTAGTAATTATGTTTGGTTGGATTCAAATAAAATGGTGCACACATGTGTTTTAGTTCAAACAAAAAGTTTTCCCTATTTGGTGTTCTTTCTGTGCAGTCTGCACATTCTCATTGCACAAGTCTTTTGTTTGACAGCGCTGTCTTAGACTCTCCAAAAACAAACATATGAGAATAACATGACTCTGAAATAGCTTGTAAGTATGTATAATGAATGAATATGTCTGGACAGTCGAGGTATGGCAGGTACTCCCCTGCCTTTACCCAAAGTAAGTCAGGATGGGCTTTAGTACCTTGAAAGCAAGTTGTTTGTTCTTGTGTTCAGGTGTCGCATACTTCGTATGACAAGGCTGTGCACGTACACACTGTGTAGTTACCACCTCCCAAGAATATTCTATTGGCTTGCAGTCAACCATCCTAACCCTGATCCTACCTTAAACGACATCTTCAACTCAAAACTTAATGGTTCTTTGTGTGTGGACTTGATATGCCCCCCCACAAAGATGACCAAACCCAGTTTTAGGTGCTCACAATAGTAGTAAATAGTCATTCACACAAACAATATGCTCAGACACATATGCTCATATTCCCTCTGCTGTCTGCTAAACCAAAGCAGATCGCTGCTGCCTTCTTACGATGCTCCCTATATATTGTATGCGGAGGATCTTGAAGGCAGATGGTGCTGCCAGGCATGTATGTTTTTTATGTTCCTTACACACCCAAATGCGATGCTAGGAGCTCATAAAAAAAAGAAAGAAAAAAAATCAAAGATCAGCGGATAGAGCTAATAATATAATCATTGGGAACACCTGCAAAGTTGCAGATGGGCGATTTCAGGCCGTCGCTTCGTCAGTCACGTGGTCCCGCCCACCCATATGGAGAGCCGGGGCGGCGAGGACGCTGTCACTCATTATCTCTTCCTTTCTGCCAAACACACACAAACACACATGCTCAAGTGCAACTGTCTTTGTAAGGACACTGATTGAAGTTATTACTAGAACCAACTTTAGGTCAGCATTCAAGAACCTTTTCTCAACCCGCTTTCCTCCTCTTTATTTCAGATTTATGAGAAGAAGTAGTCATCAAAACAAAGTGAATTGGAGAGTAAAACTAATATTGGAACATGTATTTCAGAGCTGAATGTAATGTAATTGTAAATAAGAGCAGTTATTAAATATACTTTCGTGTCTAGTGTTGTAGTCAAGACCTGAGATTGTGTCAGGACCCAGACCCAAGTCCAATACTTTAAGGGGCCGAGAACGGTCACGACTATAACACTGTTAAACCATAAATACAACTGGTACCACAGTTGTAAACTTACTATGGAGACTAACCTCAAATTAATACATTCCGAACACATACATTGCATACTTTTTTGGGGGTGTGATGTATGCCATGTTTTCAATAATATTTTATAATTTTCATTGTGAAATATTTTCAGACATAGCAAATTCCCAACTTTTAAGATGACTATACTACCCTTATTCATATGACATCTTATAACCTATAAAATCATTTTTGGACAGTTGATCACCCCCAACTTTACCTTCTCCACAGCAATTCCCCATAGGCATGACAAGTAAAACTAGTCTTTCTCATTAAACAAGCCTTCAAACAGACAAAGGGAGCCATCGATAGTCAGTGTGTGTCTTTGGGTATAGGTTTATTTTGCATTTGCACCTGTATAGTTATATACCTCGTTATGATTACACATTTTCCAAATTATTATTGGATATACTCACTCATTATTAGTGAACTTTAGATTGTTTAACAAAGACATTGCAGGATTTAGACAAATAACATTTAAACTGTACTCCTCTTGTATATTTAAATTGGACCAATGTTAAACATTAGGCAAGTGTTGTATTTTCTGGAATATTGATTTCAACAAAAAAATGGGAAAAAAAAGATATACATGTTGCATTGGTATATACGACGTATTTAGAATTTGGTTTTCAGACACAACTGTACCATTGATAATCCTGGTCCAGCAGCTGTAGTTTAAGAAATGTCTGTATATCCGTTCCTCAGCTCAAACCGTTGTGCTTTTAGCCCATGACAAAAAAAAATAAAAACGGACAAAAAAACTGTTTCCCTGCTTTTCTCTAGTCCCTCAGTATTTGTTCGGTGTTACTATAGCATCATTCTGTTGTCATACAGTGACATCTAGTGGTCCTAGATGGTATGTACTTGAATATTTTGAACTCATGTCATAATATAAACTTATAGTCTGGAAAATGCTGCATGATTTATGGTTGAATTTAGAGTAAGTCTGCAGAATAAGCCAAAGTCAATGCAATATCTCTAAATGTGTGTTTATTGTCTTGTCGCATTGATGTAGCGGGTCAAATCTGTCCATCAGATTTATGATTTTCTCCCCAACTCACTGAAATAAAACACTTTGCATCCATTTTTTACTTGCACTCTCTCTCTTTGTCACTCCACACAGGCATTACATAGAACGTATTCAGAATAAAGTGGGCTCAAAGCTCCGAGGAGTCATAAAGTTTTATTGCGAGGCACTGATTTAGTTTGAGTGTTACAATACTGTTGATGTAACTGGATCTGGCTGAAAATGGAGACAGTTTGATGTAAAACCTTAAAAGTGGAAGAAATGATAGTGTATAGAGGTGAAGGCTTCGATTTTTTAGTTCTAAAAAAGTTGCCCTCGACCACAGCAGAAAATGTCTGTCAAACTATTTTTTTCCCCATCCATATGATTCAGCTGAAATTGAACAATTCTTTTTTTTTTTGGTGCAAAATGATGTTATGAAACCATACAAATAGGAAAAGCTGTCCCACCCATTCAGTTACAATTATTCAAATACACTTTATTGTGTACAAATGCACTTTCACACCAACAACTCTATTTGCTTCTTGTAGATTTTTTAATGGAATCTTAGATTTGTTTTGGGATGAAGTGCTCACATTTGCATTTACAAACTTGCTACATGTGCTAGACATACATTATGATCCTCAAAACTATCTGATTCTCCAAGAACAGGTGGAAGGAAAGTGAAGCGCTATGCGGCGCTATTTATGAAATGTGTATATTAACGTTAGATAGGTTCAGATGGTGCTCCTCTCCTTCTGCTTCATTATTATAAACAATCTCAACTTTAAGACTTTTTGCCATAAGTATTAAAATATGCTCTCTAAAGCATGAAGTGTTTGGTGGTCACTTGATAGTAATACGTTTGCCATAATGTTGTTGTTAGAAAACTACAGTATACTGAGACTTTTCCAACAGACATGATTTTCAAAATGTTTCTCTCTGCTGGGGTCCCGTACACAAGGCACCTTCACCTGTCGACTCAGCATCCACCCATTCCGTCCCATCCAGTGACACATGCCAGCTGATTAGGACAACTCCTATGTCAAGCCAGTGTATTTTTATATCCCGGTTTGCTGTGTGCAGGTGTTCGAGTCAAGGACAGCACTGTCACACTGGATTAACAGACACACAGCAGTGATGGAAGGAGCTGAAGTTTGGTGTTGATATTTCTGATTTTCTATCCAGGCAGACATGAATTCAAGATAGATGACTGTTATCTGCTCTCTTTTTTCAGTATGGACGTAACACATGTGACTTGTCCTTTGCTACAAATTATCATATGTACTGTATGCACATACTGCACAAGTAGTGTTCACACTGAAACGCTGCAAAACCTCCACATATGAAATGTTTCGTCACATATACTCCAGAAACGTACATCTGAGAACTGAATGTATTGTCACTTCACTCATTTAATTTCTGCAGGATCTGGTTAAATTATACAATTTTGACCTTGACCTGTCAATCAATCTGCCCTCTATCAATCACTGGCTTATCTGATGTGCAGTGATGGATGAACAGGTGATGGGAAGTTTCCCTGTAAAAATGATTAGTTTTGCACCAGAGGTTGACAGTACAGTGGATAAACTGAGGAAACAGAGTTTACTTCTGGTGCCTGAGTGGAGATAATCAAAATGGTGATGTGTGTAATGCAAATTTACTGAATGGCATAAAAAAATTAAAAAAAAAACCCACATGGATTAATTCTCGGCTCATGAAATACCCTTTTAGCCATGTATCCTCAAAGTTTAGTAAGCAAAAGACAAGACAAACTGCATGGTACACATTACTAATGTCTATAAAACCAGGTGGACATAATTTCCATCACCATCACATGACATTGCAAACTAGTGTTAGGAGGTTTTAATAATTGGTTTTACACATCAGTGCCAACAATTGTTCCACTACTTACTGATTAATAAAAAATTATTTTACCAGTTTAACCACCAAATCGTGTCCAACATCACTGTCGTTATGTCCTAACAGTACTTATTGCTGTGTTGTAAATCCATGAAGGGATTGAAACTGAGGTCACAGAGCTTCATGATTGGACAAAGTAACAATTTGAGATATAAAATTAAATAGTGACATAACTGATCACAAAAATTCGTTTTTAATGTTGTTCTAGGAACATTTAATTGTTTTTGCATGTTTAAATCTCATTTTAAGTGTTGATATCAAAGGTTCCAAGATTCGTTTGAACTATGGCCTGCATAAAAAAATTATACTTTTCTGTGTTTGTTAACCACATTTGAAGTGATTATCTTCAAGTTCAAAAAAAGAAAAGAAAAGATAACTAATTTCTGAATTAGCAACAATTATAAAAAACAGCTCAGGCTAATGGGAGCTTTATTACCTTTTAATGGGGGCATAGGCCATAATGTGAAAGAAATTAACATTTTAATTTGATAATAATGCTAGACAAGAATATTAAGGAACCATAGGGTGAATGAGTATGTCCTGATTAAGACCAGTACTGCAGACGAGGCTTCAGAAAGTAACGTTGCTCTGCAGCTTTCAAAATGTGTCATACAACTTGGTTGTCCATCCATGCAATGCGAATGTCCATGTACTTCCAATGTTAATGTTTATAGTGTGATGTTCTCTGTGTGTGTGTGTGCGTGCGTGCGTGCGGGCGTGCGTGCATGCGCGTGTGTGTGTGTGTGTGTGTGTGTGTGTGTGTGTGTGTGTGTGTGTGTGTGTGGGTTCATTACAAAATCAAACTACAGATCCAACTGGAAATATGCATCATGATAAAAACTACATTTTCACTTGAAATGTTGTTGTGTAAACAGGGTCAGCGGTAATAGGGCATCTTCCTCCAACTTGTATAGAAGGAGTGACTCAGTCAGACTGACAGACACAGTACTTTTTAAAACTGCAGAACTGAGGTGAAGACATTAAGGCCACGTTTACACGTACCCAGTTTAAAAAAACACACACCAAAAAAAACCCAGATATTCCCTCTCTATGTTTAAAAAAAAACTTAATTTACACTGACCCACATATGCAGCTGGTTCAGAGCTGCTACGACTATGCCACACCTGTAGGGGGCAGTATAGCAAGAAGCATGACGCCATGATAGCCAATCAGAATCCTGGAAAAAAAACAGGATGGCACGAATTGTGATGTAAATATCCGCCGACCCCCCTTTAGATGCAAACAGAGACAGATTTTATCCAGATCTCCACTGTGGACAGACTTTTTAGGAATCATTGTTTGTGGTTAGTCGGAGCTGCATTTATGTGTAAAGGCAGGGCCCAAACACAGAGAAATATCAGTTTGTTTCAGAAACCTAGGTACCTATAAATGTGGCCTCAGTCAGTTTCTAAGTCAGTCGTTACATTCAATTTATTTTCTTAAGGTAAACCTTGTCGCCAGTGACAATATCTTCAGTGACTTGCACAACATTGCTTAAAACAATGCACTAAGTGGCTGTTTACTTCATATAAGTGGCATGCAATATGTATAAGAATAGACATCTTGGGCTCGTTCACACTTCATGGAAATGTGACCCAAGTCTGATTTTCTGCTCACAAGAGACCCATATCCAACCTGTTTTGTGACCATGTGAATGTTACAATTCAGATTTATTTACACCAGACCCAGGCTTTGATCATATGTGATACCAATTGGAATACGTATCTGTAGTAACAGTCTTTATATATTGATGCCATGTCATTGGCATCAATATTTACTTCCGTAAACAGTGTGCTTGCCGTTTCGTCACGCCTTCTTTGTGCATGCGCTCACTCTGAGGCCCAATAACGTTCACACAGCAGTCTTGATAGAGGTCGCGTTTAGAACAGTGTGACCTATTACACAAAAAATGTAATCCAAGCAAAAAATCAGAATTGAGCATCAAGATCTGCAGTGTGAACGTAGCCTTAAGGCTGATTCATACTCCATAAGAACAAAATATAACTTTGGCACTACCATGCGCTGCGTACACACACATTCCAGCTCGTAAATGACTGTATCAGTCCTATTTCAATCATGTTTAGCAAGTAGCCTTGCTACTGTGTGAAAAACGTTAATGTGTAGCAGGTAGCATAGTTTGATGCACCTGGACGTATTATTCAGAGCTGTCAGCTCCTGCAGTTAAAATCTGCGTTTAAAACTGGACCAACATTGGCGTCACAGCTGACCTTGTCCTCTTGTTCTCATGGGTTCTTATGGGAGTAAGGAGGGACCTTACGTCACGGGCCACACTTCCAGCCCAGCATAGGTCGACAGAGGTGAAGCTCACAGTAATCGTCTGATTAGACTCACCTACAACAGGGAGACTCATCCAAGTCCAAGTAAACCAGTCCAGAGCCACAACCAGATGCTGGATCGTAGACTCCTCCCACCTTGTTGCTACCTGGCAGCATTCTTCCTTCTTCACTTTGTTCCTGCAGCTACAGTAAGCTTCTTTCCCATCTCCTGAGTTGTTAGTTTCAGTCTGTAGGTTGGTATCTCAGTCGTTCTTCACTGCCATTTCAGCAAGTGTGTTTATTTGTTGAGTGGAGGTTAGGATTGTGCATTTATATTCTGCTGACTTGATGAATATTCTCCTGTACATTTTCGAGAGTTTTCAATAATTTGGAAAACCTAAGTTCTTGTCAGCATTTTTTGAGAGTAATCTTGGTTTTGTGTACAGTTTGCTTGCAGTTTGTAGTTTACCTCCTGCCCACTAGTTGGTAGTATTGAGTCTTTATTTACTTTAATAATATTAGTTTCTGTTCCCCTTTTCCTTTAGGTCTTGTGGTTTTGTGAGAGAATAAACCCAGATTTTTTTTCTTTTTTTTTTATGTTTTTGTATTTTCGCCCAGCTGTTTGCTGTGTTTCATTGCTTTGCATCTGGATCGCAGTAGCACCCCTGGAACACATTTTCAGGATCAAGAACTAACTGCTTGAATTGCAGAATATCATGAATATATCTAGTTTTCCGGTGAAATAGATATTAAATTTTTCTTAAGTACCATATACTAACAGTGCTGTAAGATGGCTAAAGCAGTAAAAAATTATCCATATAATTAAAATTTTTACCATTTAGTACTGCGCTTATTTGTAGTAATCATACAAAATAGATTTTTCACTTGATGGTATTGCTTCTGGATTATCACTGTCCAGCACTCGGTGGCTACAGTAATTAGAAGGTCTGGGACATGCATTTGCAATGTCCTGCTCAGGCCCCGAACACCAATAACAGCATTTATTGTTTTCTAATCAGCAGCCCTTTGGCTGCTCCGATCACTCAGTAAATAATGGAGATGTCAATATTGTCCCGGTCCTGTGACTCCGGAGCCCACTAACGCCCCCACACTCACTCCACGCTATAAAGCAGCCTCATTAATCACACATTACATCTTAAAATAGCTCACACAGTCAAGTATTGAAAACATGCAAGGATGCACAAGAGCATGCACAGGTAAAGACATTCAGGATGAATATAGTACCCCAAAAAATTATCAAACACGATTGCACAAACAACATGCACACTCAGCCTTTTTTGGAGGTTTTTTTAATCTCCTCAATCGCAGCCCCCTCCTCCATACAATAGTGGTCAAGCAGCCAAAATGTCGTCTTGTCAGTGAAGCAGCTCCATTGATTAGCACTTCCAGCTTCTGTTCTGGCCCAGGAATTACCCCTCTAATCTTGTAGTGAGTTATTTGCTGGAGACCAATCAGCCTGATCAGACAAATTACCCTCTTTGTGACTGCCTGGATGCCCGAAGAACTCCTGCAACACAGAGACGCATTACTGCACATATACACAGGTACGGTTACATGCATTGGATAAAAATAACTTGTAGTGGTCAATAACATTTACATGTTTGAGGTTATTGGGAGGTTTTCATCGACCTTTACAAGATTAGATTTAAAATCATCTAACTCAAATCAAACAATCGAATCATGCTACTGTTCTTATACTGTTTTCCCTCTTTGCTCAGAGACACAACAATACCTGCAACGTATCCAAAGGTCATCCTGTTACCTTCAATTACTGAATTCCATTCAGGTTCTATTCAATTCAGAGAATGAGTGAGGATATGGTTTGATTTTGGACTGTAGTGTGCTGATAAGATTTAATAATATGGCTCATTAACATGCAGAATAGGGATCAGCAACCTTCGTCAATAATAAAGCCATGTTACCACTTTAAAGTCATCTGGAGCTTCAAAACATGTTTAACCTTGAAAAGGAAGGTAACGCACTTTGAAAATATATTTAATTGTGACATATTTTGTAATGGTTTTTTAAACTTTATAGTTGTGTTTGAGCTGTTAACTCTTTTAACTTACTGAGCCCCTCTTTAAATCTGAGTCATTGACAGAAAAAACAAATTATTTTTATTTTATTCTTCAAATTAGTCAGGGATTACATTCCAAGAGCTACAGTTGGAAACTCGAAGTGTATCAACAGCAATAAAAGGCAGGTGACTTTTAGTCAGAAGATAAAACTGAGCAAAAGAAGACTACTTTGCTCAACACCCATGTTAAAAACAATAAGAATGCACCAATACCACTTATTAAAGTATGAATACAAGTATGAGTACTAACCTTTGCTTAATAGTACATACTGATAGAGTACGTATTGAGTTCCATTAAGCCTAAATATACTCCACACACAAATGATGTGCAAAGGCTATGTGTTACCATGAACCATATCCACACAGCCTCTGCGTCGACGCTACGTCACCTCCAACAGCCTTGAAGGCTCCAATATACTACTGAATCTACATAGGAAGCTACTCACTGCACTATGCGTACTGTATAACCTCAAATAATCAACAGTGTGTGAGGAAGTCAGCCGAACATCAAAAATGTATGTTCTGACATAAGCAACTAAATCAACAGTATCCTGACCTGTAATACCACTTTGTACCACATGATGGCGCATGGAGTCATTTTCACTTCTGCCTTGCTTTTAGGTCAACAAAAGAAGAAGAAGCAGAAAAACAGAGAGAGGACATACTGATAGAAGGAAGCACTGTGAAATGCTTAGAGATTGTACATTTAAAGATTTTGATTCAGGCCGATGTTAACAATGAGTATTATTGTTGTTGGGTCATAATAAGCAAATAAGCAGATAAGAAGCAAAGGTTTTGAAAACCTGGAACCTATGAAAAATCCACTAGAAAGTGCAGCATGGTGACTGCCATGCTCTGCTTGGACATGAAAATAAACCCATCTCACAACCTCTGATTACGCTTCAAACGATGAGACGTTACACGTATGACACAATGCCCTTGTTCAAGTGGTCTTGTGTGCGAGCCCCTCTGTGTATGCCCCGGAAACCCTGTGCCACATTCAGGCCCTTTTCCTTCAGAAGCAGAGGGAAGGGGGAATCGATAGAGGCTTTCAGAAGCGGCTGCTCCATCCATTCCCTCGAGTTAACGACAGCCATAACTCACCGGGCTGGCAGGAGAGGAGGTTCATATATATATCTCACCCCCAGAGCTGTGACCTTTCTGTCTCCCCACTGACAGCTCTTACAGAAAAAGGTGTCAATTAATGACATTTAGAAAATTTCATATCACTCCCAATAACTCTGAGGCTTTTTACAGGAAGTCTTCTATTGGCATTGAAGACTTGTGTGGGTGTTTGAGAGTAAAGGAGAGGGAGAGAGGAGGGGTGGGGGAGAGACAGCAAGACAGACAGAAAGGACTACAACCTGTCATTAATGTCACTTGGTTTCCATGTCATCATTTTGAACTCAGGGTGGTATAAAGGGCAATACATCATTCTGATTGTGTTCTGAATGATGCATTAGTCATCACAGATTTCTTTTGTTTGGTCCAGTCCCTTGTGTCTTCAAGGCTTTTCTTCAATTTTTTTTGGTAAATAAGTAAAGTGAGTACATTTAAAGGGTGATGCTGTCAAGAATTCAAGTACATCATCAGACTTCTGTAGTTTTTGAAGGCTGGGCTGAGAAATTATGTACACTCTTTACTTTTAGGTGTAACTTTTGCTTCTCTGACTGTTATTTGTGGTACTGATGGGTGGAATCTTCTCCCCACTACGGTCCAAGCGAGAAAATCCCTCCATGTTCCAAATTGTACTAAAAGTCTGTAATACTGAAGAAAAAAAAAAACACATGTAGAGTCAGAAATGAAAGGATTTGTTTGGACCAAGATTGGATCCTCAGGGCTAATCTACCAAATCTTTATATAAAGATGAATGCAAGCTTGATATTGCACCCGCACTCATGTGGAAGCTGGACACACTGAGGGTTGTGTTTGACAGAACAATAACACACATTATCCATTCAGCACACTTCCCTTCATGAATCTTGAACATCTTTAAATGAAATGTGCTTTATAAATAAAATGAAATACTATTATTAGTTACAAGCAGTAGAGGCCTTTGTGTGGCAGTGGTGGCCTTTATTAGATCATTGGTGGCCTCGTTATAGCCGAGGTGGCCTCAGTAGGGCAGTGGGGGCCTCTGATGGGCTCAAAGACCCTTGAGCCAATCAGAGGCTCTTCTTAAAATCCATTTTTAAACCTTGCAATCATTTCATAATCCAACAACTTCATGGCAAAGTCAAGCAAACAAACACAGAGGTTTGTGCCTTCGGCTCACGACGAGAAGGTTGTGGGTTCAAATATGCCCTGGGGGTCTTTCTGCATAGAGTTTGCATGTTCTCCCCATGTGTGTATGGATTTCCTCTGGGTACTCTGGTTTCCTCCCATAGTCCAAAAAACACAGTTCCTGAACAAGATGAATACAGTCATAAAATACAGAAATATATAAATGAAATAATGCACAGAAAAACTCTCATTTGAAGCTCTGGTTTTGGCATGATGTAAATTATGGTGTTATCCTGAATCGATCACCCAGGTAAGGCTGATGAACTGAAACTGCAAGCTGTTTGTGTGAGCATGGCTTTATACACAATCATAGTAAATTAGGAATATAGTTAATAAAAACACTGCTAAGTGCATACTTTTTCTAAAGAAGTGAAAGTAAGACAGCCAGTGGGGTCATTCCTGAAATAAAGTCCTGCACTGTCTTACCTGTTACACTTGAAGCTGTTCACCATAAGTGATAATTCAACTAATTGACTTTTCATAGAACAGCTTTAAAAAAAAAAAAAAAAGATCAGTTTTTGAAACAAGTAATCATAATTCCATGTCAAATCTTCCAGTAAATAAGAAATGCTTGAAAATCAGACATACTGTATTCATCGGGAACGTCCCCCCCTTTGGTTTACTCACACTTCTGTCCCATGAACCATTTTCTCAGCAGTTCAGGTACATTCGTTTCATATCAGAGTGGTTTAAAGTGAAGCAGTGCATCAGCAGCCTCCCAGTGTTCAGGAGTAAACAGCCAGCGGGTGACATAACCTTTCATGTAGCGCCGGGCTGTACGTACACAAATAATTGAAGCCCTTGACCCTGTCTGGCAGCACCAGGGCTGTAAGTACAAACCTGACATTTTGATACCGCTTCAGGGGCCCCTTCCGCCACTTATTTTTATATTTCAATAATCCACGTTGGCCCGGGAAAAGAGAGAAAAGAGCGGGTATGTGGGAAGTGTGAATGATTAAGATTGTCAGAGTCAAATAATGCACTCAGATGACAGACTATAAATCAGGTTTTGTGACATTTTCAAAAAAAAAAAAAAAAAGAGAGAGAGAAAGTGCTCAGCGTGTATGAAAAACGCTGGGGTTATAGAGCCGAAACCATCCCTGCAATTCCACACTCACATGCACAAACATAAACCTATGCATTGTTCCCATTCCGCAAATGCCACTCATATATTATTTATATATAGTATATTTATTTATTTCTGTCTTTTCCTCTCCTGCTGTTGAGTGCCTGTAACCTTTTTCGTGCAGCATCCGCCCGTGCTTTGAGGTCTTGATAATGATATCTGGTTGTATGCCGCGAGGACAGTCACCAGCGGGAAGGTCAGCGGATGACTGGTGGTTGAATCGGCGGCGGTGAGGGTGTACTAATGCGGCAGTGGACAGGCAGTTAAGGACTGACAGCTATTGACAGCGGCGAGGAGGGAGGCAGCCGCCGCACTGCCCCCTAACCGTGGAGCGATGGCGCCTGTTTTGCCATTGACTGAGGCCCAGTCAGTTCAGTCGATGGTTATCTCCCTCCTCTGCAGCGCTCATTACTACTGCCCCCCACACCCCCTCCCTCCCTCCCTCCCTCCCTCCCTCATTTTTAGCGTTCACACTTTAATCATTGCTGCTGAGATGTTGTTTGCTGTCACCTCCACCAAATTTACAACACCATCAACTGCATTTGCATATTGCCTAATATGGATATTTCCAATTGAGGCTGTCCCTCAGCTGCTGATGGCTTGTGTGTTTCATGGCCGTTATTCCTCCAGCCTCTGCCATCTCCCCCATCACTGCAACAAAGTCCAGATAAGAGAAATGAAGCTAATTTCTGACCATCTGATTGACTTATACTAATTCACTGTCCATCAGTAAAGTGCAATGCTGGCTGTGCAGTTTCTACTGCAATATACATCACAAGTGGGGAATAATTAACGCATAGCTGGTGTATAGATACATATTTTTTTTAATTGCTTTGATGATTGATTAAACCAAATGGAAATAATGGGTTTGGATGATTTCTTAATAGCTCTGTGTCCCTATCATTTGTCACAAAAAAGTTGATATTTTAAAATTAATCCCAAATCCCCCCCCCCCCAAAATGAGGAAATTTAAGGTTAAAAGCAGGATATATTGAAGTTCATCTCAAGATGCCATTGTGAAAAATTTTATTATACATTATAATCTTATTATATACCATATCAGATATTGAAAGTCAGACCATTTTTGTTCACTTCTCAGATATACTCACTGATGTAAAAAGAGGATTCTATTCAATGGGAAACATGGCTTTCTGAAAGCTTTTCTGAGATGTGTTGCTGCCATCAAGTTATAAATGAGCTCATATTTCTCGTGAAATGGTAAAATGTCCCACTCTAAACATCTGATATGTTGTCTATGTTCTGTCGTGAATGAAATGTCTTGTTTTATGAGAATAGGATTGCATCGCTTCGTCCCAGCCGGAAATATCATAAGCAGGAAATATTGTTGAAATGATGGACATCTTTAGATTAAACGAAATCACCTACTTCCTTTGTTTTGTGGTCTGGTTCAGAATCTCACTAACTCATTGCAGTGAATTTTGGCCATAAAGGTATCAAAGTGGGTTTTCTTTTCTTTTCTTGGCTCAAACCTTATACGGTTGACCCACCCATGACCCATGTGGCCATTTCAATGGTTTTTCATTTTTAGTACATTTTTGGTTCATAAGGTAACGATCACATCAGACTACACCCACAGGATCTGATGTTTTCAAATAATCCCAATTTGTCAAAGTCAGCATTTGTTCATTGAGACAGTTCGGTAATGGACTTATATGGCATAATACCAAGAAGTGTTAAAGTTACTTTACCAGAATCCACACGGCGAAAAATGAAAAATTTAGGAGCCAGTTTTAGTTGTTGATTTACATGAACTACGTACTTAACGACATGAACTAAGGAACAACAACACAACACAACCATTACCAACACTACAAACCGAATATAACCCCCAATAACGACATCCAAAACACAACGAACAGAAACTCCCATAATGCATTGCAGTGACCAGCTCCGTGGTCGCTACAGTAGATTTCATGTTAATGGTGGTATTTTTAAACTTGAATTGCATCTTGGGTCATTCTGAGCTCCAGTTGTGACGTGCTCAGCTTTTTAATCAGAATAACAATGATGAAAGATTAATCCACGTTAACGCGTCACTTTTGACAATCTCACTTGTTGTTGTTTTGTTTTTTTTATTAACCCATAAAAATAATCATACAAAATTGTCAGATATTTTATTTTAATATGAGCTGAGAGCTTCAAGACTCATCAGTTATCTTTTTGGGTAGGGTGAGCAGAATGGTGGTAAGATTGTATTTTATTTATTTATTGCCTGATTTTGACAAGTTTAACAGATTTTGTTTCATTTTGACAACACTTCACTCACTACTTCTTGATTCTGGACATGACTGTCACAACTCTGTTTGCTTCTGTTTTGTTTTGCAACATAAAAGCAAATTTAAAGCTAATTCTGTGGGATATTGTGATATTCTGTACATTTGTAGTTTTTCTCTCTTTGTTTTATTACTATAGTCACATTCAATGAGGAAGCCATAGCCGTACCATTAAAGGATCTTTACCCTGCTCCAACACTCCTCTCCTCCTCTTGTCCTTAGCTGCATGTTGTTTTGATACACAGCTGCCATCTGTGTGAAATATTAATGCAGTGGGCTGATTTGGGGTGTCGAGCAGTGTCACTCATTTGGCTTTTAATCATGCGGCAGCTTGAGAAAAAAGGAGGGAAAATAACTTCCCTTCCTGGGTGGCTGTCAAAGTCTTCCCAAAGTCATCCGGCACGCAGGGCGTCATGCCTGTCGCCTGTCTCTTCTCTCATTGACAGCTGCATTTTTGGCTCATCTCCGAGTGGCTGAGCGCTTTCACGTCTCGCCCCTCTTTCAGCCAAAACAAGGACGCCACCCATAAAAATTTAAATACAAGCCCATCTCATTGCTTGCTCATTCCATAGGGCCTCTTTACAGGAAAGGGACAAATTAACAAGCTGCTGAATTTTTCAACGAGTTGCAGTCAGATTGTTTGTGTTGGGGACATTAGTGAGTTTGTTGCATTCCAGACCGCAGACGATATCAAATGAGGTTGCCAGATATTGAGCTGTTAAGTGATTGCATTGCGGGTGTGAAGGTCACGCCATGGACCGTCTCACAGAACAAGCAATTGTGCATCATCTTACAACAAATATATATTCGAAAACTCATCGATATAGATGTATATTGTCTCATAATTGTTTTTAAAAGTAAACGTCTAATTGTCTGAACTTTACATGTGAGTTTTTTGAAATCACACCGGCGAGAATGAGTTTGACATTAGTTCTGGTGTTTGACAATTATGGGTGATCGACACCTTCAAGTGTTACCTGTTTGGAAAAGAGTTAAGTTTGGAAACAGATTGTCAGGCACTGTCTTAGCTGGACCAGATAAAAGACACTAACAAGCAAATTACACCTTGGTTCCTGTCCATCCATCCATCCATCCATCCATAAACTTCACACCAAGAGGTATTTTTTCAAATAGATAGATAGATAGATAGGTAAGTACTTTGTTCATCCCCAAATGTGGAAATACAGAATATGTAATTTTTTTGTTGTTTTTTTTACTGTTGGAGGTCAGACAAAACCTGACACTTTTCCAAAAGGTTAGAATGCTCACTAGTACACCAAAGAAGGAAGACAGTGAGGAAGGTGGGAAGCTTCTGCATGCACGCACACACAATGCTTTTTCTGTTTCCTAATATTTTAGTTTATTTTGCAACTCTCTTAACATTTTGCTTTTTTGAGGTTCATTTCCATACTTGGCCAACAGTGGTGGATTCCCATTGAAGACATGTATGGAAATGCAGCCACAAGAAAGTTATCAAACACCATCAGGGGGGAGTGGGTAAAAAGTTTTCCCAAGCATCGATTTTGTTTTATACTTTGTCAGTTAAACTGAATCTTTTGTGTTGTGTTTAGTATCTTATAACTTGTAAATACTTGAGTGATGGCTTGATTAGATTCCCCCAGGGAAACACACACTGCCAGTTATGACCAGTAGTTGGCATAAACTTTGAAAATAACTTTGTGGGTTAGTTAGATGTGGGTCAGGCTGTCATTTTCTGCTGCCGTTACCCAGAATGCTCCACTCTCAAACTGTCAAAGTTGATATTGTTCATTTTTGTTGACTTTTAAATCAACTAAAACCCAAGCTTTAAATACCCCTTCCTGTTACAGCTCTTTTTTCCCCCACCAGTTTCTTCCCTTTAGTCCAGCTGAGTGTCACCCTGCCTGTTATTGCTCAACACCAACAAAACCTGACTGGGAGATATAGCACTGTAGTTTGTTTAACTGAAGAGGCACATGAATATATGACAGTATTATCTGCACAAAGGTGTATTTTTGAAATCTCATCTCTCCCCCAATCATGTCTAAAATTAGTATAGGTGATTCAATGTAAGTAGGAACACCTACTGTTTATTTCAAACAAAATTATATTTGACCCTATACAATTACATAATAGATTAGAATTGTTGGCATCACAGTGAAAAACCATGTGCTATGGAATATCTGGCAGTGTTACCGCTGACCTGTCTGAATCAAAAGCAGATAATGGTGCTTCGACCATTTGCTGTAAAACTGCAACAACATGCCATCTTTAGGAGATTTCTAATTATGCAATTGACTTTATTGTTAAATCTTAATTATTGAATCAAAATATTTGTCAAATATTTGTATTATTTCTAGTGTTGCGATCTTTAAAAACAATGGCAATCCAGAGATAGTCTCCAAAGTTGCAATAACCTTTTCAAGCCCCGGTGACTATAATCATTCAACTTTCACTTATATATTGTATATCTTATCAAAGTAAATCGTTAAGAATCTTTACAGCAAATATACCAGTTTACAACAAGAAAGTGACAAGCAGAATTTACCTCATCACTTTTGGGTTCAAATATTACTTATCACCCAAAAGGCCCATTATCTGGGGCTCTTAATAGGAGTGTCTTATTAATATTTATAGCGTAACTCCCTTCCACGTTATTTTCTGGAGAAAGAAGAAACAAGGCTAAAATACTGTTGCTGTTAATTAAGACAAATGCATTAATTATTAAAGATGCAAACATGTCAGGCAAGCATAACTAATTATTCTAGCGTGTTAACAGTGTTTTAATGTTAGCAGTGGCTGAATTATTTAGAGCACACGTGCCATATTTGGATTGTTTGAAATGTGCCGTGGTAAGTGGGGTGAAGGAAGTCACAGTCGGATGTGAAACACACACACACACACCCACACACACACACACACACTCACACATATACCTCTTACAGATGGAGCCTACCTCACTGTAATTGCTCATTACAGGTGAATGCGAACGGGATGAAGAAGTGGAAGGAAGTGCTGGTGTTAATTTGATGCAATCCAAAAATCCCGTTTTTATTGTGAGCGTGTGTTTTTTTGGATTGGAGGGAAATGCGTCAGAGTATAAAAGTAAACTGGATGTGACAGCAGACAATTTATGTTGTTATGTCTTAATTGTCACCTGATGTGCATACAATCTGGAACACTGTCAAAACAAGACGCACCTCCTCGCTGTGGAGCGCGGGGATAAGGTGCAAAGACAAACGAGTTGGAGTCGATGAACCCGTGACAGGGACGTGTCTTTGGCAAGTCTTTGCCTTCCAGACGACTCAGAGCCGTTTGTCCGTACTGTGTGACTTCAAAGCCTCCGGGCTGGACGTTGTCTCTGGTTTTTAACTGTCATAAAAACTTGAAGCCACCTACACAATAATGCACGCGACATCTCACATACCTGATTCTGCTCGCACGCAAAGCTCGACTCACAGTCTAATTAAGCCGATTTAATGAAAATCACTCCCATCCTGATGATTTTAGCCCATAAAAACTGTCATATGAAAATTGTCAATTAGGTGCGAGCTGAAATAGTTGTCAGTTCTAATCATTCTGTGGCTGTTGTTTCCCACTTCACTTTCATTTGAAACATTGTGATATCTGTCAAGTACGATGATCTCCGGTAAAGTAATTACACCAAACTCAACATAATCATCATTATGTGAATCATGATATAAACATCCATATGGTCTCCCACCCATCAGGTACATATATTGTGAGGCTGCATATTAAACACATCACAAATAGGAATGTTTCTGGAGTATCTCATAAAGCTTTCTGTTTAGTACTTTTGATTTGGAATTAATTGCCAATTACTGAAGGATAACCTTGTATACATTCAATGACACTTCCCCAAGGTGAGGATGAGCTAATGGAACAGCTCTGCCTAAAACTCTGCTTTTACAAAGAATATAATGTTCACGTTTGACTCCAAACTGTCAGCATTGGGTTACTGCTTTTGCTGTCCTATCAAGGTGGGTGCCATGATATCAGGTGTTGTGAATATGATGGTGAACCCACTAACATGCATTAAAGGAACAGACTGTTTCCTTACAAGTATAACATGAAGGACCTTCCTGATGGTGCTGTGATGCTCAAGACAATGGCAGGCTTGAAAGAGGCACCTGAAACACTGACGATAGGGAAACCGTTGGGTAGTGTTCAATGACTTAATTGACACTACTCTTGATTGTAACACTTCTTGTGTTCGTAATATAGTTCACTGTGGGATTGATGAAAATGGGATCAATGAGTTGACTTGACCCCACAGTAATGGCCAGTTAGTGAATTCTAACAAGAACCCGTGGTGCTTACCTCAGAGTGAAGACGGACAGTATTTTCCATTCATTGGTATTACTTGTCTTGCTTGAAGAATTTTATACATAATGGGATTTGTTTGTTAGCTCTTACGATTGGTCAAATGCCTTATTTGGTTGCACGCTGGGAATCTGGTTCACCACATCCTGAATGCCAACAAACTCAAGAGTCATCATCCGGGCTCCTCATTGCTCGTCTTTTCTTACGTAGCTTGTATCCACCACAGTCTGTTACTTCCAGTTATCTCATTGTCCAAATTACAGTTACCGATCTGTAACTCACATGAAGGGTTACTAAATCTGTCAAATTGAGGTGTAATCTCATGCAGGAACAGAGGGTAGCGCACCTACCATGGTTTTTATGGACGCCAATATGGCTCAAAATCTATTTGAAATGTATTAACAGAAATAATTTTTCATTTTCAGATTAAACTGCCTTTTTTGACTCATAAATAAAAATTTATTATTAATCACCCAAACTGTATTTTCATTTTCTTCTAAAAGGCTACTTATTCTTAATTAAAATGAATAAGAAAATAATGATTAAGATTTAATTTTCAAAAGACACTCAAGCAAATTGTGACTAAAATTCATTTTGAAATGTCAAATTTGAAAATGAAAATGCTTTTTTCATTTCAAGGATATAGCTGCATTATCTGACTCAAAAAAGTTCATTCAAGCTGCATTTTCATTTCCTTATTCGGGTTGCACATTTTATGGCAGAGCTCAAAGGAAAACATAACGAGGGAATTGCTTTATCGTTTTCACGTCTGCCCCACGAAAAAATGATCAAAATTCAATTTGGCCCGAGTTAATATTGTTGATTTAGGTTTTATTTTGTGTGTTCAGATTTATTTAGTCTGAATTTAGTCCAAATTATTTATCATCATGATCTCTGAACCACAAGATATTCATTATATCTCCAAAGCTTTCATCAATGTAATTTATCATAATGTCTGAACATGAGTATGTCTTAGATCGTTTAGCCTCAACAAAAACTGAAATGTCTCGGTATTCCTTACAGTTTTTGAGTTTTTAAGTTTTTCCTGAGGTTTATGGTTATGAGAAGGAAAGGAAAAGAAAAAGTTGATCCATAAAAAAGTGATTGTGTGGAAGAAATGTACACATAGACAAACCAGGAACAACAACTACTGTATAACTACAAATTTCAAAGGCTGTCCTTGCGTAAATATGAACAGATGCAAACATGCGCAGAGTGTAGAGAGAAAGTGATGCGAAAAGAAAAAGAAAGTGGATGAAGGAGGTGAGTTCAATATCCAAACTGATTACAGTATGCCGTCATAGTTTAACCTTTTGATAATGAAAAAACAAAACACATTGCTTTCTATGGAAGAACTATTATTTCATGTGCTTTTCTGATTTGTTTTGTATGTGATTTTCTTTAGTTTTTTTTGTATCCGAGATGAAAATTGTCACTGCTTTATAACTGATTGTATCGGATGTTTTCCTACTGAACTTTACCCTCTGAGATTCTCCTCATCTTCTCATATTGTCACCTGAGCATTAGGGTTTAATGCACTAATGCACTACTGGCCATGGTGGCTATAGCTTGCTTTTCAGGATCTCTCTGTATATATACATGTATATATTTATATATATGTATACACACACACACATACACACACGCACTCACACACACACACACACACACACACACACACACACACACACACACACACACACACACACACACACACACACACACACATACACACACACACACACACACACACACAGTCCAACACGTACACACTGCATCTTCTCCTTTCTGTGATTTATAAGCCGATTCTGACCTGTGGGCACATGACAGTTACTTTCATTTTCTTCTATATATTTTTCCCCTTGTCACCAAGGTCATTGGTGAGCGTACCCCTCTCTAAGTTTTTCCACCGCCCTCCCCTTTTGTCCTCCTTCCATCTCTCTGTCCCTCCCACCTCTTTGGCCTGATGGCCTCATGAATCATCCCGTCTTCCCCATCGAACTGCCCAACGCCTCTTCCCCACCACGGCCACCCCGACTTCCCCAATCCTTCTTCATTCCCGCTAACAATTTGGTAATGAAATATTGATTTTTAGTTAGATTCAAATGGATGTTATTAACTTTGCATTGATAAATTGTTCTCTTTTTCTTCTTTGTCTCTACCTCTGTGTGTTTTGGATAGAGCGCTGGTAGTAATACCTGATTCACAATAAAGCCCAGAGGCCTGATTTGCTACACGACCTACCGTGCTCTTCCCAGAGACCGCTCCCGGTCTCCTTACTACAGACACAGGCTCATCACATTAATCTGTGAATATACACTTTACTGATTACCCACTACGGTCCATAACAGTGGTTTATACCAACAATTTATTGAATGTAGTGAATGGAGGTGAAGTGTCCTTTTCAGAGTGAGTTATACTTTGAATTGCAGCGTCCTCCCCAGCTCAAGGTAAACATGATTATAGTATTAGTCTGCAATAAAAGGTTTTGACTAGATAAGATGCTATAAAGCCCATGCTTATGGCATTACAATGGATGACATGGTGGTGGTTTTTTCCTAGGGATGCACCGATACCAGAATTGGGTATCAGGTCTAATACTGCACAAAGTACTTGTCAAAGCTCCCTGATAGAACCCAGCGAGTATTACGTGATTTCATCCAAGAGGACAAGTGACGTCGGCGGTTTGGAGATTTTTCTTAATATTAATGAGAATGACTAAAGTAAGACAGACTATGTTCTGACAAAATATCAAGAGGAGGAAAAAGATAGTTAGTACAACACCAGCGACTTAATCAGAGACATTTGGACCAGCAAAGTTAGAACAATGTCGCTCAGCAGTTAACTGCTCAGTGATCAGGGGGATTTTACTCCAAGCTGCGCTACATGCTACATGCTACATGCTAAAGAGTTTTGGAGCTCATACACCAGTGATGCTACATGCTAAACAAGATTAAAGTCTGACTGATACCATTTATCAGCGAGCTCAGTCCCTCAGTCTATAGTTTACGTTACACATAGCACAGTGCATAGATAGATGCTACGCACTGCGCTATGTGTACTGCAGGTGCAGTCGTATCCTGGAGCCTTGACAGAATCGACACAGAGGCTGTGCAGAGGTGGTTCATCACAAAACATATCCTTCATGTATCATTTGTGTATGGAGCATAGATTAGGCTTAATGGCTTTTAATATGTATTGGTACTTACTCAGTATCTTCAATTAGCTAAAGGTTAGTACTCGTACTTGTCATTAGTCCATGCCTTGCTTTTAAACCTTACAACTTCCAAACATAAAGTAGTGGCATATGCACCTGCAGCTTGCCAGTTAATTATGTGGTTGAATAAATGACTCACCCTGCCACCCGGTGCACAAAACTGGGATTACTTGTTCATTTGTTCTCAGGATATTGCAGACATGATTATTAAATATCAGGAAAATGATCAGACCATTAATTTATCAAGGTCCTCTTGAAGTTATAGTGTAAAGTAAAGGACTGATGTTTGCAGTCTTTGGATTGGGACCCGACAGAAGGAATTCTCAGTGGTTGTCATTTGTTTCCTTTAAATGTGTTTGTTTTGTCTGACTGTATTGCTGAAATGAAACTGTCAAAGTCGAAGACAGACTTTGAACATGAAGGCTTTCATTTTAGCGATGGCGGTAGTTTGTGTTCAACAATGTCAGTCTGCTAACAGGATTGATGTGTTCGCTCGCTCTCTCCGTCTGGCCCGCTCTTGTTTCATGTCGTGATCACACATTCACTTTTTGTTGTGCCTTCATTCAAAACTGAAGGCGCTAATAGAATCATGTTTCAATTAATTTCCTTAAAAAAATAAAAAAAAACATAGAAAAGTATGCATGAGTTTTCCTGTATGGCCTGCTTACTACGCTGGACAAGCCTGCATAGTTTCATGCACAAACACACACGAACGCAGCCCCCTCCCAGCCCAATCCAGTATTAAAACCAGAGATTTGACACAAGATGGACGTGGTGGACAGGCAGAGCCCAAGGGACACCACCGGGGTTGCATATGAGGCGTCCGTTACCGAGAGGGCCATTTACATTTCTCTCTGCGCATTTTCACTGACAGCGACACAATTTCCTGTTCCATCTGGCGAGCTTTTGACTGAGTCGAGGACTGAAATGTAATCTTTGGGGCTCACAGTGCGCTCGGCCTCCCCTGAGTATTTCCACACCAAAACCTTGAACTCTGCTCGGGTAATCTTTTATTCCATGGTTCCCAATGTTTCTTAGCCTGAGAGACAATGCAGCACTTTGAAACAGACTGACTAATATCCCGCCGCTAAGATTACTCCGCCAGCCGCGGGTTGAAATTGCCGCCCTGATCGTACACCTTCACGTGCATAGATACACACAGAGCCAAAACTTGAACTCTCTTCTTCTTTCTGACCTTCATTTTCCTGGTCTTCACTGTTTCTGCATTTATATAAGTTTGTATTTATATTTGTATAATATATCTCAGTCATGCTTATTCTGAAAAGTGATGGAGAAAGAGGAATTATGTGTCTACAAGTGTCGACCATGACCTGAAATGGGAATGGGGAACGTTGTGTTTGAGGTCACACTGATTTCTCATGAGAAAGCCTCTCTATACCACCCCAACCCACCCCCCCTATCCCCCCTCTCTCTCCTGCCATTGTGATTTATGTTGAGACAACAGATCACTGTGCCAAGACAACCTCACGCATTATGACACTGTGCACATGATGCTCCTACTGCTGGGCTTGTTTATGACAGTGAGTGGCATGATTTAAATAGATATGAGACTTATTTATGCTCCTTATCCCCAGAAAAGTGTTTTGTTTTTTGTTTTTTTTATCCCCAAAGTGGAATGTAGATTGTTTATTGAGGTACATCGTATTGAGCCTAAAAAACTGGAATAAAGAGCAGATTTTGTCTTAGTTTTGATACCTTTGACATCACCACAATAGACCGACGCTCAAGGCTAAGAACAACTACAAACCATTTAGCCAGCCCTTTCAACAGCCACAATTTTATTGAGTCAATACAATTATTTAAGGTACCTTTGCAAAGATATCTAGAAACACCATACAGTAAAATCAGGCAAATTAGGTCACTCGCTACCTTCAAGTGAAACTATGCCTCCTATTTCTATTTGCGATTATTTTCAAACTCAAGAGAATGAAACACCGCTTTTTCTTTAAATTCAGCAACTATTTTTTTCTTTGAAAGTTGTAGTTGATTCATTGCAGGCTCGTGTATACAGTTGAAGAGAGTTAAAATAAACCTGATGCGAATGCTGAAATCTCAATTCATTTTATTTCTATAGTGCAAAATACAGCACAGTCATGTCAAACCAGGGTTTGAATACTTCTCCACAATTTGTCTCTCTGCTCTCCATTTCTCTCCTTCTATCCCCAAAATCCAATCCAAACAAAATCTCCTCCCAAGTCTGGTTCTGCAGAAATTCTCCTCCACTGAGTCTGGTTCTGCAGATTTCTTCCTGTTGACAGCGAGTTTTTTCTTTCCTTCAACTCTTCTGTTTGCTCATGAACAGTAAAACTGACATGACTGTGATGTATTTGGCATTATAGAAATAAAGATTTACTGAATTGAATTGTTTGGACACTTTTGTTATAATTGGTTGTCCTATGGTAAAATAGAACAACCAATTAAAGTCATCAGTACCCATCATGTTCACAATATATATAAAAAAACCTCACAAATCAAGTTCCGTTCACCCACATTTTATAATATACAACCAAAAAGGGAACACCTCAATGCATTTGGCATCCTTAAATAAAGATTAGAAGTCTCTTCCAAGCTTTCTTTGAAATCAAGCATCAGATTTGTTTACGCTAAAAGCTAAAATTGTAATTTAAATTGTCAAATCCAACCACATGAAGTGCAAATTAAAGAAAACACTACAGGACTGGATAATATGGCAAAATAAGCAATTATAGGCATTACATTGACATGTGACAGATTAGGCCTAAATAGAGGCATCTTTCAAGACAGCATATTTAAAATATACCAATTTATTCAGATTTAATGTTCTATTATATATTCTTCTTGAGAGAGAAAATTACCCACAATGCCATTGTAGTTGTGTATAATAATGATAAAAGTTCATTTCGTTTCACACTACATGAAACCAACAGCAACGGGTAACCTGAAAGTTTGTCTTTCCATCATTTCTAGTTTAGATACTTTCCCTTTTCCTTCGGGTAGCACTGATAGTATAAACGTACCATCTATAAATGATCTGCGCCTCAGTGATCAATACAAGCAGTGAGAGTCACCCAATGACACCGTAAAACAAAGCTATGATGGCACCGTGTATAATCCCACTGTTTCTCTGCTGATGCTTTTACGATACGGTGACCTTTGTTAGGCTTTGGAAGATGCACGCCGCTTCCTCTGCTGCCTGGCCCTGTGCTATGAGGACATATTAAATCCAGATAGGACTGCTCTATTAAGTAGGGAGACTGTCTCATGCTACATGTAGATAACCTTGTGTTATTAGCTCCCTGATGGCCAATCAATACACCACTTCCTAGCTGCTAAGGATGAACCAAGTCCCTCACCTAGATAATCATCTCCACTGTCTGATGCCGAATAATTGGTAGCCTCTCAATCCCAGCTTGGTTGACAAGGGTGGTTTGCATATTAAAAAGATTGCACTAACAGTCTATCATTCCAAACAGAGAGAATAAACATGCATATACATAATATTTTGAGATAATTGAGCTGGGATGCATTACCCAAACCCCAAGGAGCAAAAAATAGCTTGATAAAAAAGGAGCTGCGTGGGGATGGGCCTTGTTTAAAGTGTACCGTTGATCACGGCTGTAATGCTATGCATAAGTGAGGAAAGATGGTGTTTATAACTGTGTCAGGAGAAGAACTGCAGCAGAGAGTGGAGTCTCTGATGGCCATTTCTCTGTGGAGTGGAGACATCATCTTCCCACTGAGCAGCCGGTCCCCAGCGGATGGAATTGACATGGATGATGAGGATGGTGATGATGTTTAAATGAAAAAGCTCCCTGTCCATCTGTCCATTGCCGCACTTTTACTGCCTTTCTTGCTGCGGCTCCTTTCATTTTCTGTTCTCGCTCCCTGGTGGAAGCACAGCCTGGTGGTATTCATTCTCCCACCTAAAGAACACTGATGCACGATTGTACAGATCAACATCTGGTTAGATATACAGTAGCGCTGTGCTGGATATTCAAAATGTCACTGATAGTGCAAATGCCACCCAAACGGTTTCCCACTAAAAACAACAAGCTCGAAAGTAATGTAACATTTTCCCAATTATGGTCTTCAATTAGGGGGCTTCTAGAAGAAGCAGCTGTTGAGGAAAGATTGAAGCCGTGTTCAGGCAACATTTCAAGTGAAATTATATCGTAATTTTTGCGATTTTTTTTTTTTATAATTTTTTTTAAGTTTCAGTAAAGTTGTCTTTTTCACAGTGTTGGAGCGCTTTTGAAAAGTTCCACCTTGAGCACCATTTTCAAAAAGTTGAATTTTCAGTGGCACCGAGCACCATTGTTGGGAATGCAGACACCCAAAATGCAAGGAAAGTTTCCCACTTTCACTTGAAAAAGTTGTTATATGTAAACAAAGCCTTAGTTATTTATCACAAGTTTTATTGTTAGGTTTGCAAGATCTAATAAACCAACAATGAGACAGGTCTGGTCAGGTATCAGTAGAGCAGTGGCTCTGTCATGATCTTTCATGTATTAGTTTTGATGTTTTGAGTTTCATGTTCCATGTCTGTTGAGCAATCTCAAAATGTTCTACATGATCTGCCCACATGTGTGTGTGGTTTTCAAAACATTGCTAAAGGAACTGTAAACGTGAAACTTGTCTGAAACGAAAACAAAAAAAAGATGTATTTTCATTTGTTTTCATTACATTCTTGTATAACCGGGGCCTAAGGGCATCTTCACAATCCCCTATGTGAACCAGGTTGGAATTCTCTTCAGAGAAAAGCTGTTTCGTTTGGGCGACGAGAACACGCCCGCGGAGTCGGAACCGAACGAACAAGCGATCTCTAGTCCTCTTGAAATCGTGGGTCTTGGTTCCTTTACAAAAGATCTTTCCAGCTCGTGGGGTGAGAGGACGAAGGGAGAGGACGTGATGTGGTGTGCAATGCATTATGGCTAGTAAGCAACCAAAACTAACCACGTGAATCAGAAGAAGCAGACGTGGAAAGAAAAAGTTGGAAAATGTCTTGCGGGCAGATGTGGAGGAGTGAGGAAGCAGTAGAGAAGATGTAGTGAGAAAAACGTTCATTGATATATGGCCTGAAGACTGTATATCATGGTTGTTTGTGGCTACCCATGAGCTACAAGCTAACGAGCCTAACCACCACGGGCTCAAGTGGTTCAGTCTGGATCAATCAGTGAGTGGTGTTGCTTCTTTACTTCCTCTCTGGTCAGTGATTGTTTCCAGCGACAGGGCCACATAACCAGCAGCTGTTGTGATTGCCTGACATTTTCCAGGTGGTTTGATCATCCACTCTTAAAAGTGAATGTTTACACCACCCTAACCAAATTTTCGGCTCCCGTCCCTGCCAAGTTGACCGAGCCCTGGACTATCCGAATGTGAAAGGCCCCTAAAAGTCCATGCCTTTGTTTATTAGTAGTTTCTTTTCTGTTCAATGCATTTATGATGCCTCTTCGCTGTCAGACTTCATGAACGCAGCACCAGGACCAACAGGACACCAAAACACAAATGTACAAGTTTACTCACAGAGTTTCTAAACTGTGATGGCTCTGCAGAGTAACCTCTCACTGCTGCAGGCCTCTTCTGTCTAGACTAGAGTTACTTAAGGTCACTCGGTCATTCTCAGAGGAATCAGACTTCGACTGGCACTGTACATTTCATAAAGCTGTCAGCTCTCTGTCTTGGCTTCCCATGGTGGTACCGAGGGCATGAGTGTTTGTGCCAGTCTTACGAGGGCAACATCACGCCACGATGTGAGTGTCAAAGTCAGAAAATTGGCTCCTCCAATATCAAAACATATGGAGATAACTGCCTGAAGTGGCAGCACTTGTGCTTCTAGGATGGCGGCAGGACGGAGGTTGTCGTGGAGGCTGACAGTCAGATGAGTGCCCACCCGGGGGGGGGGGGGGGGGGAGGGGCTGCTGTTCCTGGGGCAGGAGTGTGGCCAGGCACCAGGGGAACTCTGGGAAAGATGCAGACTTGGAGGGGTGCGGGGGCGGATGCTGTCATTGCTGGATCAGTGGAGGAGGTGGACGCCGTGGTCCCAGGTTCAGTACACAGGACTCAGGAGACAATTCAAATGAAGCACAGAAGCTGGGCCTGCTAACCTCTGCAGCACAGCACACAACTATTAAGTAACATTACATTTGTCAGTATTTTTATATGGCGTTAGTGGTTTCCGGATAAAACTGATTTATGGAGTGAATTTATTGACAATCCCAATGAATATCATATTAGAAAGGAGCAACAAAAGCAACTGAAACAAGCGACAATAACATGTAGACATGCTTGGAGCCAGCAGGATAGAGAAATTCAGTATTTGGAAACAAAATCTACGGGGGGGTTTTATGTTCTCAATTCAAACATAGATAGCAGCTACATGGGCAATATTATTTAATAATTAATGGTATGAGATACTTGAACATTAAAGATACAAAAATAAGAAACAAAAGGCTGTAAACTAAGCTTAAGCTTATCTATAAGTGTGTGTGTGTGTGTGTGTGTGTGTGTGTGTGTGTGTGTGTGTGTGTGTGTGTGTGTGTGTGTGTGTGTGTGTGTGTGTGTGTGTGTGTGTGTGTGTGTGTGTGTGTGTGCGTGCTTCATTTGGAGCAAAAACTCTGAAGGTTGATTAAAATAATTTTTTTAATTCGGTGCCACTGAGCTGAGGTTTGTCCATGATGTTTTTCAAGATATACAGTATAGAAAGGGCAGAGAAGACTGAGGGCTGTATAGTGTGTGTGTGTGTGTGTGTGTGTGTGTGTGTGTGTGTGTGTGTGTGTGTGTGTGTGTGTGTGTGTGTGTGTGTGTGTGTGTGTGTGTGTGTGTGTGTGTGTGTGTGTGTGTGTGTGTGTGTGTGTGTGTGTGTGTGTGTGTGTGTGTGTGTGTCCGGGTCCACTTTGCTGGTGGATGATATTGACAGTATACTGACAGGAGGTTGATTATCCAGCTTGCGAGTGGCTGAGGCCTGTCTGGACGTCAGGTGGGAGTCACGGCACACGAGGAGTGATGAGACAATCAGACAGAGTGGGGGAGAGAGAGAGGAGGGCATGTGTCAGGGCCAGAGGTTGACGACAATAAGCTGTCTGTCTGCGCTGACATGGACACAGCGCTATCCCAATCAGATTAGCTCCAGCACTGCTCGGGGACACGCATGCACACAAACAACAACGACACGGTGAGGACCACATGGACGTCAAATACCTTCCCCCCACCACTATTTGAGTTTTAGATGTTTTGCAGAGGTGCAAGCTACAATACTGGGTCCTCGTGTAGACATGGCAAAGACAAACAGAATAAATTGGGTATTAAGTGAATATAAATGCAGCACGGTTGTTGGTCTTTGTGTATTACAAGCTGCTGATCTGCTATGGTTTTGACATGCAACCATCTGTATGGTGAGATAGGTGTGAGAAAGTGATGACGTCTGTGTCAGAGGGGAATGGTCACACTGGTTGGACATGTCTGAAAGAGAAATGTAACAAGTGACTCTATGCACCATTGGTCTTAAATTGCATGCCTACATAAATAGATTGCACTTTAAATGTGGTTGTATTTTGTCGGTTTTCAACCTTTCAAGTGAAAACAGATTGTTTTTGTGTCCGAAAAGTTTTGCATTTGCACGACAATGTCCATCTTTATGGAATTGGCAGAAACACTGAAAACACTGTCCACTTGTTGGTGCTGTTCTTTGTTTTCATTTCCTTTTGGAAACCATATTCTGAAAGTGACATATTAGGAATTCAATACAGTTTTGCTGGAATCTTCCTCTTGTGTCGTTCTTTAAGAAAACACCATTTTATGGATCCCTAGAGACGAATAAAATGTGATGGAGGGCCACGTCATTATCGATTATTTCCTTCTTTCTTTCTTTCTTTCTTTCTTTCTTTCTTTCTTTCTTTCTTTCTTTCTTTCTTTCTTTCTTTCTTTCTTTCTT
Source organism: Blennius ocellaris (assembly GCF_963422515.1). Lineage (NCBI taxonomy): Eukaryota > Metazoa > Chordata > Actinopteri > Blenniiformes > Blenniidae > Blennius > Blennius ocellaris. The sequence continues at coordinate 16,031,043 of NC_137650.1, read as the reverse complement.
TCTTTCTTTCTTTCTTTCTTTCTTTCTTCCCTATATTACTCAGTTCTAAAAGTCATGTAGTCTATATGCATCTTTATATGCGCATGATAAGTGTCTAAACCTGCTTGCTATATGTGCTGTGTGAGGATCGCAGACACCACGTGGGATTCTTTGTATTGTTTATAAGGCCATTTGAATTTCGTGTTGCCAGTTACGTTGCCTCCTGCAGGTTCCTCTCACATTAAGCACAGTGACTCCCTTCGTGAAAATATTGTGTATACGCAATACATCTGTGCTAATATTTATGATTATTTATTTTCTAAAATTCTCTCCACTGGGTTAAAATTTGCAGAAATGATCATTATTTGTCTGGTCTTAAATTATGCATCATGCTGGTGTGTGTGTGCATTAAAAATAATGCACCTAAAATGCTCATTAAATATGCATAAGCAAAAACATTTAAAATGAATACAAATACAAAGGCATATGTTCATTTACCACAGAAGTAAGGGTTATGTGCTCTAAAGGGCTGTATTGTGTTCTTTGTGGGGGATTTTTTTCCTTCACTGTTTCACTTACAAAATTTACAAAACTTGGCATTGCAAGTATGTGCATGCAAATCTCCTCTCAGCATGTGCCACAAATAAATATGTAATGTTTTTGGACATTAGAACAATAAGATGACTTTTTTGCTGGTGTCATTTTCGCACTCTTGTGAAAAAGTCACAGGATTGAAGCCTCTGTGTAGAATTTGCATGCTGGACATTGCCTCTGGATACTGTGGTTTCCTCCCACAGTCCAAAACTTGCATTTGAGTACACTATAATTTTTTTGTGATTAACTCCACAGTAGATGGATTATGAACAGAAACTACATCACAGCTGCCATTTCACACACAGTGAATTAAAGTGTTCTGAGACATAATTTGACAAGAAAATGCCGAGATAAAGGCATACGCATCTGTAAATGAAAAAAATAGTAATCCAGCTTTAGAAATATATTCATGTTATAGATAGATAGATAGATAGATAGATAGATAGATAGATAGATAGATAGATAGATAGATAGATAGATAGATAGATAGATAGATAGATAGATATATAGATAGATAGATAGATAGATAGATAGATAGATAGATAGATAGATAGATAGATAGATAGATAGATAGATAGATAGATAGATAGATAGATAGATAGATACATTCAACATGGTTTTTTTTATTTTATTTTTTTTTACTCCATTAGATCCTTCACCTCAACATTTTCTTGAGATTACAGGAGATGGTATGCAATAATAAGTCAAGAAAGAAAAAGAAGAGCTTATCTTGGGATGTCCTGTGATGTTAACTTACAGAAGTGAGAATGGCATTGATAAGAAAATAGAAGAAAACAATCAAGGCCCACAAGTCATTTGAAGCAGCGGACCATTTTCCCATTTAAACAACCAGCATTATGGAAAGAAATGACCTTTGTAATATGGAGGATAAAACTTTCATAACATTGAGAATGTAGTGTGTTCAATAAATATGCAAAAGGAACAGTTTGTACAGAGAACCTTCTTCAAACCTTTAAAGAATGAAATCAAATAAAGAAGTTTTATGGAGGTGGATTTATATCCATCACAGCTCCAACAGAGACATTAGGAGAAGTGCTAAATGTCACATTGAAAGAGCAAAGGCCACATTTGGTAAACGATATCTAATAACACAATTTCCTCCTGTCAGGACTCAAAGCTGGCACCTATTGTTTGGAAGACATTCTGTGCAAAGTTTCCAAATCAGAGGGGGGAAGATGCTCTATGATCTGGGTGATAGCTGGTAGATTGAGTGACTACCGCGTTAGTGAAATAGTAATCAATGGGGCAAAGGCTTTGTCTAACACTATATCTCAGGCAGTTCAGTTCACAGGAAGAAAAGAGAGACTGAGAGTGGCTCTGCAGCTATTGATGTCCAGCAAACTTAAACTCAAACCTGGAATGAGCTAATTATCGATCAATAATGGTCATAGATCATGTTGGCTTATCTGACTAATGTTTACCCTTTTTTCCTATTTTCCCTTTTTCTGCTGTCTATTGGTGTGCTCAGAAGTGAAGAAGTTCTCCTTCTCCAGTAAAGAGGAGTTTATTGAAATAGTGACCAGTACGAAAAATGCTAAGGCTCACGCCCTGCTTAATTTGCATGCCAGAGGAAGACAGCACCTGTGCAGCTGTATGATTGTTTTCATGGGCAGCAAATGTAACAAGTCGCGAGCTCACAAAAGCTTAACTGATGTCGAGAAGTAATAAATTACTTCCATATTACTACGACAACTAATTCCCAAACTCATGGTCTTTCACAACCCCTCAGCCTGACACTGATAATCCATCCATGAGCTGAAGATTTAAGTTCTTCTTTCATGTTTCGTGTATAAACACACATGCTTTTTTACATTTTATATCCTATTGTGGCCTGTTGCAGCAAAGGGAATGGAAAAATGTGACGGTAAAATATTACTAGCAGTGAGTGAGCAGAGACATACGTAAGATTGAATAGGGATGTTGATCAAGGGCAGAGAGAGAGAGAGAGAGAGGGAGATAACAGAAAGACAGAAAAAGAGATAAAGAGGGGTGATTGACATGTCTCATCCGCTCTCTGACGGCTTCATCAATAGCCTCAGGACACACACACACACACACACACACACACACACACACACACACACACACACACACACACACACACACACACACACACACACACACACCTCTCCCGGGTGTGATTGACAGCTAGCAGGTGCTGGGTGAATGAAGTTGTCAGGCGGCTGCTGATCAGCTGTGCGTCGCAGTAACAACAGCTGAAGGCTCAGCTTGACGCATCACTGCACTTGAAGGTGATCTCTTGTTTTGCCGTAGAACGTGTGTGTGAGTGTGTGTGTGTGGCCCAGGCATTGCTAATACTCTGGGGACGTGCGTGTCTTCCTGATCCGGACATCAAGCAAGCCTCTGTAAAGACACATTAATGATTAAGTTATGTTTACTATGATCAAGATAGAATAAGACTTTTTCACTATTTTTGTATCTCACGAGTTGAATCGGGATAAACATACTTTGGGGTCCATTCATTTTCTTGACCACTTTATCCAACGTAGGGTAACGGGGGTCTGGAGCAAACCACCACAGTGCAAACAAAGTCTCACACACACTCATATCGTCTATTGAAGTGAACGCATATATTGACAGACATCATGCAAACCCCTAACAGAAGAGGATGTGAGACTAAATAGTTTTTTAAATGTTTTAAAAATAACAAAATTTAAATAGTTCATATAATTATTTGCCCATTTCAAAGAATGACTGGCTGCAGCATCTGGTCCACAATCAGGTTAGACAACTGAACACCACAATTACAATGTGAGGTCTGTCAGTTTAACGTTTGAAAATCTCCATTAGATTGAAGTGCTTTGATTTTGAAAGTGAAACAAAAATGTGCTTTTAGGCTGTTCTCTTTTCAATCTAATCAGATCATCTCCAAAACTGTTTTCTAAATATTGACTTTCCTCCTTTGCAATTTATTTTATGTTGTTTTCTGTTGGGAAGCAGCTCCGCAGCATGATACTGCCACCACCATGCTTCCAGTCTTGGGAATGCAATGTTTAGTGTGAAATTCTGATCAGATGGACAAATAAACTGACAGTGAATGAATGGATGAATGAATGAATGAATAATGGTAAAATACCTTTTTGTTTGACCTTTATGTATCCATATAGAAGCAAATTGCCATTGTAAAAAGAAACTGGCTAAAAGACAAATTGCATAATAAAAATACATAAAACGACAGAATAAAAATATAAGGGCACATACCTCCAATTGTGTGTGAATGTGTGTGTGAATGGGTGAATGTGATGACCTATGTAAAGCACTTTGGGGCTGCTCACACAGCTATAAAGTGCTATATAAGTGAAATCCAGTTACCATTTACCACATCATGTTACAAACTCACTTCTGTTAGAAATGCCAGGTTAAATACACTTTCTCTTCAGTCCTTCTATTTTGTCTGCTTTTGTTTGTAATCACATTCTACTTTTGAGCTCCCTTTCCTTTTTACAAATGTGTCCTCCTTGTGAGGAATCTCTCTCTCATTTTCATATTGTGAAACCTATTTCACTCTTTGCGTCCTCACTGGTATCCCTCGCGACCTCCTAACTTCAACCATAAACACTGATGCTACACCCTTCCAAACCTTTTATGTCTATCTGTTGGGAAGCATCCCCACAACATGATACTGCCACCACCATACCTTTAAGTGGGAATGATGTCTGTATATTGCAGTGCTGACTGTGTAAGAAATTTCAACCATCTGTCCTTACACACATTTTACTTCTCTTCATTTCCTTCTTCCTTTCACCATTTAGTTCTGTCATTTTTTTCTTTTGTGTAGTCCTCTGACTCCTCTTTCTCTCTTTCACCCCCCGCCCCTCTCTCTCTCCCTCTCTCTCTCTCTCTCTCTCGCTCTCTCTCTCTCTCCTTCCCTGGCTCTCACAGTCATCACACCTCTAAGTGGGCTCCGAAGAGTTAACAGTGAGCTATCCTATCCCACGTAGCCTCCAGATATCTGTTAAAAAGGCCCAGGCAGCACTCTCTCTATCACAGCGCAGACACCAGATGTTGCTTGCAACTCCTCTCATTGCAGATGTAATGGGCCTGAATGCTGCAGTTTGTGACTTCTCTGGCATCCATCCTGCACGATGCAGCACCAGAGGAGAAAAACAAGAAAGAGACAGAACCAGAGAAAGAGATGCAATTATCCTCCATTATGCCTGACTCTTTTATTTCCCCCAGCAGCCGAGGGAAATCTCATGTAGAAATGACAGCCATCAAAGTAAAGATGGGCGGTCTGTTTGAGGGACCGAGTGGAGATTTGCTGCAGTATCAGTGTGTGTGTGTGTGCGTGTGTGTGTGTGTGTGTGTGTGTGTGTGTGTGTGTGTGTGTGTGTGTGTGTGTGTGTGTGTGTGTGTGTGTGTGTGTGTGTGTGTGTGTGTGTGTGTGTGTGTGTGTGTGTGTGTGTGTGTGTGTGTGTGTGTGTGTGTGAGTGTTTACATAAGGCTTCAGGTTCATCCGCAAAGAGCAGAAACGTAACCCTCCGGCCCCTACACGATGCTCGCCTGCACCCGGCTGCGCTTCGACACCCTGTCCATAAAAATCACAAACAAAAGGGGTGACGAGGAGCAGCATCAACCCTGAACAAGTCTGTCTTGGTGCCAAGTATACAGACACAGCTCTTTCACTGGAAGTACAAAGGTACCGAATTGCCCGCAGCAGCGGTTCCGGTGCTCCGTACTGCCTTAGCACCTCCCACAATACATCTCGGGGGACACGGTCATAAGCCTTCTCCAAGTCCACAAAATACATGTAGAGTGGATTGGCAAACTCCCATGCCCCCTCGATAATCTGCGAGAGGGTGAAGAGCTGGTCTGTTGTTCCACGGCCAGGACAGAATCCACATTGTTCCTCCTGCATCTGAGGTTTGATTATCTGTCAGAGTTTCATTTCCAGCACACCCGCATATACTTCCCCAGGGAGGCTGAAAAGTGCGATGCCCTGATAATTGGCACACACTCTCCGGTCTCCTATTTTGAAGATGGGGACCACCACCCCGGTCTGCCAGTCGGATGGTACTATACCTGAGGTCCATGCGATACTGTAGAGGCGTGTCAACCAGGACAGCCCCACAATATCCAGGGCCTTCAGCAGCTCTGGGTGAATCTCATCCACTCCTGGAGCCTTCCCACTCAGGAGTTTTTTTAACCACCATGGCAACTTCCACCAGGGGAATAGACAAGGCCACCCCAGAAGCCTCAGGCCCTGCCTCCTGTAAGGAAGGTATGTCCCCTTGGTTCAGGAACTCCTCAAAGCGTTCCTTCCACCTCCGGAGGTCAGAGGATGTCCACTTTTGCTGAGCACAGCTTGAGATAGACCCCTCCAACCCCTCCTGAGCCTCCAGATTGTGCCCCAGAACCTCTTTGACGTCAGCTGGAGGTCCCTTTCCATGGCCTCACCGAACTCCTCCCATGATGCAGACTTTGCTTCTGCAACAGCTACAGCTGCCACCCTCTGATACCTGTCTGCTGAATCCAAAGTCCCCTGAGCCAACCAGGCTCTCAAGGCCTCCTTCTTCAGCTTCACAGCTTACCAATGTCCACCAGTGTGTCCTTTAGTTGCTGCCATGACAGGCACCTATGAGCTTCTGACAACAGCTGTACATAGCGGCTTCCACAATGGAGGTCTTGAACAGGGTCCACTTGGACTCCATGTCACCTACTTACTCTGGAACATGAAAGAAATTCTCATGGAGGTGAGAAATGAAATAATTTTGCACAGAGTCCGCTGCTCGCCTTGAAATGAGACATGAATAATTAAAACAAAAAAGTAATATTTTACTCAGGGATATCAGCATCTCAGAGCAGCCTTATTTTCTAGAAATTAAATTATCTGTTCACTGAATTCAAAAATATATACATGTGGACTATTGGATGTGTTGTTTGATTTTGGAAAGGTATTTAAATTATTACACACAAACCTCTCAAGCTGCTGAAAGACACATGCGGTTAGCGCCACTGTCCATGGTGCTGAAACAACAGCCCAACAGTGATGTCACTCTGTGCACATAATTGTGTTGTTTTTGTATTTTTTTAATGAATGTGTATTGGTAAAGGTTGATTTAGTCTCAATGTGGTGCTCGGTCTACATATAATAGTAAACCTCATAACCTTTTCAGCGTGGG
>NC_137650.1:15989306-16019306 GCF_963422515.1 Blennius ocellaris | reverse complement strand
CTGATATCTCACGGTGGATCAAGAAACTGGTTTGGGTTCCTTCAGATGTTTTAAGCTACAGAGATCTGTGAGGCATTTTAGATTGTACCATCCTGCATACAAGGCACTATACAGGTCTGTTTCATTGATAGTCAGCAAACGTTAAGTTGAGTGCTCAACAGGACCAAAACACAGAGGAGGCAGAAAGCACAATGTCTTTATTACAATTAGCTACGATAGGGCATCAAAAAGATCCACAAATTAAAGGATTAAAAAATAACCCCTTCAAAGAACAGGTTTCAATCAGCAAATATCAATGGCACAAGAACCAGCAGTGTGACACATTCATCAACACATGCATGATAGTTTTGCTAAGACAAAAAGACAAAAAAATGTCCAAATACATGACAATATTCAACATATCTATATGAAGAAGGATTAAGAATGGAATTGGTGTCAGTGCAGAATAAAGTACTCTGGGAAACCATGCAGACGAGTTTCACAGAGAGAATCAAGGTTCTGGGACACAACATTAAAAAGTGTTGAAAAACGAACGACTTGAAAATCTGCCTATTGTTGATGGTGAGGCGAAAAACAGTATCTCTGTTCTTATTGCTTTTATAGATGTTATCTGACACTTGTACTAATTTTGTGATACCTATTAATCGAATATCAAATTTCCAGTAAAAGAAAAAGGGACCACTCTTGTCCAGTGTTTTGGTTTTATACGTCTCAGTCTCTGCACAATAAAGTGAACTATTATTTTGGTCCCTTGAGTTTTATCCGGCCACACTTTGTTGTGATGTTGCTTTGCTCTGTGATTTTAAAATTACTTGTGGCACACTATACCTAATGAATGGCTCTAACCTCAATGGCCATGCGATAATAAAGGTATGTAGGTTAAAACAGGACATTTGCTGCATGGGATGATGTATATGTGACATATACTTGAGCCTTGGCAAGAAAAACAAGCTTGCTCTCTTGTCACATACTGAGATTAGCATACATTGACCTCTGTTGAGCAGTGAATTCTGGCACGGGAAACAACAAAGTGATAGCCAAGCTCTTTCTATGTGGTCATGTTTCCTAACCCGAGGCATACAGTCGTTGCCAGGACACAGTGCATTTGGATTGTTGATTTTTAAAGTTCAACCAGTGGTTCAGATTGCAATAATCCCACATAAATCAATCAATGTGGTGGACTTGGTGGACTGCTAATAAAAAACAACACATTTGTTGGAAAGTGATGGTGGTGGTAGTAGTAGTTCAGAAGTGAGGACAGCTGCTTTGAAACATATTTATAAACTGTTTTAAATTTAAAGTAAATAAATAACAAGTACACAGGTGAAATCACAGGCAATTTGAACACAAGCAGTTTACACTGTTAAAAACACGTTGCATTTACTGTAAAAAAAAAAAATGAATTGGTGAAAAGAATAATTTCCATCAACCTATTGCCAAAAAAAAAAAATGGAATTAATGTAATAATACACACAGAATGCCCTAAAAAAAGAAGTACTTTGTCCAGGAAATTACCAAGAGGGGAAGTGTAAAACTAACACAGACACTGTGCTTTATAATGTTAAATGGAACATGATTGGAGAAAATCATGAATGCCGTATCAATGACATGTGACCATTTGGCTATTTTCATTCATGTGCGCATGTGTGTGTGTGTGTGTGTGTGTGCGTGCGTGTATGTATCATCAGTATCATCAGATGAGGGTAAAGTCCCATCTCAGAAGACGGTAATGAAGACGTCAGCAGGACGAGAGAGCGAGCAGCAGTGACAGTCCTCCACTGAGACACAATACAACCTCCAAGCAGAGCGGCTTTGAACACAAGCAGTGCGTTAGATGAGAATCATCACAACTCATGATTGAGATGATTACATTAGCAGGCCACCACAGCTGTAGGATGCTCAACAGGACCAAGACATTCTAAGGAATGCGTGGACTGGGGAGGATGTTTATGTTTCTACCAGAATATTGCAGCAATGAAACAACTGAGGGCTCATTTACACATTTCCTAGTGAAAATTAACAACTTGATAAAGATAGCCTCTTCTGATCCACGAGCCAACGCTCTGACAAATGCCCATTATGATTTTTTTCATTCATGGAAGGTTGGATAAAGACAACTAAAACTTAATTACCATTTAGCATCAGTAGACCCTTATCCAGTGTGGTATTGACAGAAATCACATTGGAGGTTAGGGATCAATATGTAGTGTGGGAACTATTCCAAACCCATGAGACACTTTCTAGCATCCAGAGCATACTTTGGAAACTTCCCATGTTGTTCATTTTAAAGGGTTCTTCATTGTTATGTTAGTGACTGTGGGTCTTTTTTTTTTTGAAACCACAATTTATCTTCACTGTTAAGAGATGATGGAGGGATCTTCAGCCTTTCTTAAGGACACTCTGGAAACAGTGAAAGACATTTTGATCAGATGTTGAGCGGCGGATAACATTCTGTCACACCATGGGTTTGTCTCTTTAGTTGTTCAAGCTGCTTACCAAACCTGGAATGTGGGACACAAATTAACATCTGCTTACCATCCGCTGAGCCAACCTGACAGCCAGAGAGAACCACATGAGAAAAACCTCTCAACCTTTTTTTTTTAGGAATAGGAACAAACATTGGAATGAAGTTTCTCCTGCTGATCTACATCTCTGTCAAACACTAGCTGTGGTTGCATGGAATGCAAGTAATTCTATTAAATACTAGTCCAATTAAAATAGGGTCAAATGAACACTGCTCTCTATTTAGATTGACAATATGCAAACGAAGTTACGAGCGGATCTAATAAGGTTTTTTAACCCACTTCAGGATCTGATCTGAGCTCATGTAAGCAGTACGTCAGATTGAGTCCTACTGTTGGAGCTACTGTTGTTTACGATCATCTCTTCCTGTCCAGGCTCTTAAGACTGTCCCTTTGCTGTATTTTAACATCCATCCCCTAACTAAGCGGGTTGATATTCTTGATGAAGATACACCTGGTTTTCTATTAAGACAGAAAAGTTCCCCTTGATGTGGTGCTGTAAATTCAACCCCCTGTCCCTGATAACAACCTAAGTTAAGTAGTGAAGGGACATGGAGACAGAGTTACATTTAGAGGACATCCTCTTCCCTAAGCCATTTCCTGCTAAATTCTCTTGTAAAGAAATGAACATAACATGGTTTTAAAGCATCTTCAGTGAAGAATCTGATGAGGGAGGCTCCTTTAGTTTCCCTCTGAATTCGCTGCTTCTCCGGACCGATGAAAAGTTCTGTTTGAACAAGGACATTTATTCACACAATATGCCAAAACGATATAAATTCACCATTGCAAAAGTTATCTTTTACGCACCCACAATCAGCCAATTAACAAATTACCATTAAATCAGTGCAGAAAATTACCTGCCTTAGAAAATGAAATAATATTCTGTTACCACCCTGCTGCCATAATTACTAATCATCATTTGGCCATATTATGATACATCTGCCAGTGATGCATGTCACAACGATGCTTTCTATTTAAAAATCCAACAGACATCATGGTCACCTGGGAAATTCTAAATGTTTGAGTCCTCAGGGGAAACTATCTGTGATCACTCAGTCCGAGAAGAAAAAAGCTCAACCATGTTGGAAAGCTTTGGGGAAAAGCAAAACCACGTGGTGACTCTCAGAGGGCTTGTCAGTGTGATTTAATTTATTCTTATTCCAAAGTTCTCACAAACAATGATCAGTCCAGGATAAAATATTGGTTGTATGTCGAGTTTTTTGTGTGTTTTTTTTACAAATTCAGCTTGTTTTGGTGATAAGCTGAAGGTATGAGACATTTTAATGTCCTTCATGTCACACATTTCATTTCTTATGTTGTTTTGAAATTCAAATTTTTCTATTTCACCTGATCCTGAGTGTGTTTGTCGTCACCTTGTGGCTGTGGTTTCTATTCGGCTACCTGTGTGCTCATTGTTGTTTTCCTTGTTGTTTTTCCGTGACTCAGCGTCAGCTTCTGGGATTTCCAGGGTTTTGTATTGTTCAGTTTGGAGTTTTCAGTTGAGCTCTATAGCACCTACAGCAGCTTAGGCATCTTAATGATGCAGCCGGATAGAAAGCAGGTCAGTTAAATCAAATGAGAGCTATGTTAGCTAAATTAACTTCAGTTAGCTTTTTCATGGCCTCACATGGTCTTTTGTCAATGACCTTCTCACTTTTCCAAAGACAATAACAATTTGCTTCAAAACACCTCATATGAATGTGTATTGCACCAGCAGATTTGGTAGAAAAAGAAAACGTTAATATATGCAAATGTATGTTCCAATCCTGAGACTGGATAATGATCCACTTTGCTGACTGAACCACATCCGTCCATGGCTTCACAGTATACTTAAAACTAAAATCCTGGAAAAAGTCTGTACATGGGTTGAATGAACGAACGAAATAGCCATACTATCATACGCAGATCTGTGGTTTGTGTGGGTCAGTTTATGGACTGATTTTCTCATTATGTTTAGCAGAAATTACATCAGTCAATGGGAAGAAGATAATCTGAATGTTAGTGCTTGATAATAAGAAACGGATTCATTAACTGATAATTATGAGAAGAAACTGCAGTAAAACAGCTGAGATAAACCATCAACACGCAGAACGCAGCAGACGGCAGTTAGATAGGGAGGCGAACCTTTATTTAAGGCTGTTGATGCTTCAGTCAGTGTGAATACAGGAGAATGTGACTGTTATTTATATTCACACTGCTTTTCTTGTTGTTTCAAGGATTGATTTAGAACAGGAGTTTCGAGAAATAGTTAACAGCTTTAGCTCATGTTAAAGCCAGTTTCCTCATATTGAAGGGCAAGGACACAGCATCTTGCAAGTGTACAATTGTGAACAGAAATATCACAAATCACTGCTAGTGCAATTATTGCTCACGTCCAACATGTCGCATATTGTGCATTCATGTGTAACTAGAAGGTGGGAAAGATCCCAGAGTGAAGTGAGATTTCAAATTTCTGCTTAGTTTTGCCAGGTTTGAACGCTCCCCTGAACTATGATCCGGGTCAAACAAGTAAACTCTGGTCCACTTGAAAACGTGGGTCTCAGCTCACTTGTAAGTGAACTACCTGTGGACTTTCCAGCAGATGATGTGAGAGGATGTGACATAGAGCACTGTGCATTTTGGGTCGTAAACAAAAAAACTTACCCTGAACAGAATAAAATGTATAGAGGATGGATGGATGGATGGATGGATGGATGGATGGATGGATGGATGGATGGATGGATGGATGAATGGATGGATGGATGGATGGAGGGATGGAGAAACAAAGCTAACAGTGCCAATGCGATGAAGCAGACAGAAAGACAAAGCTGAAAAATATCTCATGGGCAGACGTGGAGAAGTGAAGAAGAAGAAGTGAGGAAGAGGAAGTAGAGAGGAAGAAGTAGTATTACAAGTATCAATGTCTTCATTGGACAAACTGCTGAAGATATATCAGAAACTGTTGACACACAGATTGATCATAAATTGAAGTGTGGCCAATGACCTGCGTGGCTGAGTTGATTGAGAAAACACTGAGTGGGCAGATTGCAAAGGGTTCGTCTTGAGACGTGAATGTTAAACTGTGTTGTCTTTGTCCTTTGTTGAAATGATTTCACTGCTTGTAGGAAACATCTGATGGGTTGTTTCCACTTGTCTCAGCTCTAATGAGAAAACAGATATTGGAAATTAGTCTGATTCGAGAGACAAGGACAGAAAAAAAATGTTCCTCTCTTTATTGCTGTCTCGTGGAGGCATCAGCCAGGCCGACACATTCATCTCACTTTATAAGAATGAGCTGGTTTCATGCCAAGCACCTTATTCATGTGGCCACAATTATCCATAAATTAATAAAACCTGACTGGTTATTACTAGGAGAAAGGGGAAGAAAGAGGGGGAGAGACAGATGCAGAGAGGGGGATATGAAGGGCTGTACAGTGAACAATCTCCGGATAATTAACAGGAAGATAAACAAAACATAAATTTGGATATTGCATTTATTTGGACTACCACTCAAATATGCGTGAACCACGTTATTTTAATTAAAAGATAAATCTATGTGACATGCTGCTTCCCAGTTAATTATTCAGTGCTGTACAATAAAAACAAAGCCCATTAAATACGCCACGCACTCTATTTCTCCATTAACAGTAAAAAGCACTCATCCTGGGGACAACATTTCAAATTCAGCGGCTGCTTTGGCTTTTTCCCCCAGTTTTTTTGTTCTTTTCCTTGCAGATATCTTTATTCCGTGCTCCCTCGCGTTGCATCGACATCACTCCTCAGACCTTGGACTTTCAGCATGTTTGATGTGAGCGTCCATTGAAATGTATCAGAGGGATCTATTACAAATGAGTTGGCAGGAGAGATCATATTTCTCCCATGTTAGCTTTTCTCCATTCGCTCCCTGTGAAAATAATAATAGAACAGAAAACTGGCCTTCTTCTGCATCTGACTGCTACTTAACCAGTTCTGTTTGCTCTTAAAGCCCTTGTTGTACCACCATGCTTTGAGTTGAGCCTGCAAGTTTGCCTTTATTTTGGAAGTATCCATGAAAAAGGTTGGATTGTACTTATATAGTACTTTACACTGTTAATCACATTCACCCGTTCACACACTTATTCACACATTAATGGAGGCAGCTGCCATGCAAGGTGCTCCATCCATGTATTGAGAGAAACTTGGGGTTTAGTCTCTTGCTGAAGGACAATGGCATGTGGAATGTGGGAATCGAACCGGTAACATTGTGATTGGAAAAACAACCCACTACACCAAGGGAACCTCCGCTACACAAATCTATCATAGAAGAAGACATATTGAGCTCTGAGTATATTACATTACTGTCAATCTACAAATCAGTTTGATTTAGTGAAACATTCTACTTAAGGGTACAACTATATGATTTTTAGTTCAACGTTGTGTTTTGGGTGGCATGAGTGAGTTGCTGTTGTGTTCAGTTTTTCATTGATTTGACACTCAAGATTTCAGATAGCTTGGGAATCATTTTGATATATCATAAGAAGCATTGTTGTTTCACTGTTCAAGCTTAAATATGATGGTTTGAGTTTCAAGTTTGCAGCAAGTGCTCAACCTACTACTTTGCTGCTTCTGCTTTGGTTGGTATGTGGGCAGACAAGAGGTTAGAGTGACTCACAGCACCACAGTGGTAAGAAGTTGTATTATAATCTGGGGTACGTTTTCGGGCTGCTTATGCCAGGAAATCACTTGAGGTTATCTAGAAACAATTAAACCAGGTGTGTCAAAACATTAAACCTCTGGGCCAAAAAAAAGGGCTGGCAAAAGGCTGCAATATGACCCCGAAACCACCAAGCAAATTGTAAATATGTCAAAAAAAACATTGGGAGTTTTTTTTTCAACAAATGTCTTGAGATTAGCAGACAAAAGTCGACACTGAAACCCGAGCTGAGATATCTTCACTGGGCACGTCTTTATTTATGTGTGTGTCTGCATGTGTAAGTGTTTGTGTAAGTGTAATTTGCTTTTTAATTATCTATTTTATTCTTGAACTGTTTTTAAATCTTGTTAAAGCACTTTGTATTACTTTATTGTATAAAATGTGCAATTTAAATAAAGTTGATTGATTGATTGATTGATTGAGTGAGTGAGTGATTGATTGATTGATTGATTGATTGATTGATTGATTGATTGATTGATTGATTGATTGATTGATTGATTGGTTGATTGATTGACATCAGTGATGCTGCCATGAAAATTAGCCTCAAAACCATGCTGTCAGGTTGAGTTTGTATAAACACCCAGGATGCAACAGCTCCAGGATAGGGTTTCTTTGACATTTCACAGTATTTTGCACCAGAAGGTTAGTTGAAATTGGCTCTATATTGAGATCAAAGTAATTTCTAGTGGCAATTGTTTGGTTTTTAAGAAAATATAGCCTTTTTCGTCCGTCTACAATGCACCACAACAAAGAAAAACTTAAATTTAAAGGTTATTATGGCACTTCTTTACCAGTCCAGCCCATTTAAGATGAAATTGAACTAAAATGTGTTTGACATCTCTTTAAACATATAAATCTGATGTATCATACCTTTGGAGGTATCTAGACAGAAATGAAGTGACTCCCAGAGGTAGAGGTTTTATTGCAGAAATAACACCAGATAAATTTTACTGCTTTGTAGTACACAAGAACACCTAATGCAGAAGAATGAACAGTCAAAATGCTTGATACATTTCATCTCCTGTCACAACAGATGTGCAACAATAAATAATGACCAGGTATATATATATTTATGTTCTTTTAAATACAAAGTTAACTACTGTGATTATAAGTTTGTAGTTTACATCAAAACCTCCAGAGATGTCTTCAGTCAGGAATGTGAACGGTATCTCAACAAGGACTGAATACAAAGAAGCTGTGGCTTGTTTTTTTTTCTTGTTTTTCTTTTATGGACTCGATTATAACTGAGCAAAACTCATGTGCTACTTAAATAAGAAGCTTGACAGAGATCAAACGGCATGGGGACAATGGAATGGATTATTTCAGGATTACAGCAGTTGGGGAAAATGGCGTATCATTCTCTGGCCTGGACAAAGAGTGTAAGTCACACAGGAATGACAATAAATTGTGTTCTCGGGAGTTGAAACAAAGAAATGATTGCCTCATCTGAATGCAATGATGACATTGTGCTTATTAACATGCCTTAGCAACCGGAAAAAAAAAATGTATTTTTAAAAAATGCAACAAAACTGTGTACTTTGTGTACTTCCAACTTTTTGATTACCGGTATAATGTAAATGTTCAACACACACGTGTGTGTGTGTGTGTGTGTGTGTGTGTGTGTGTGTGTGTATATATATATAAATATATACATGTATGTATGTGTGTGTGTGTGTGTGTGCGTGTGTATGTGTGTGTGTGTGTGTGTGTGTGTGTGTGTGTGTGTGTGTGTGTGTGTGTGTGTGTGTGTGTGTGTGTGTGTGTGTGTGTGTGTGTGTGTGTGTGTGTGCGTGTGTGTGTGTGTGTGTGTGTGTGTATACATATATATAAATATATACATATATATATACAGAGAGATCCTGAAAAGCAAGCTATAGCCACCATGGCCAGTAGTGCATTAGTGCATTAAACCCTAATGCTCAGGTGACAATATGAGAAGATGAGGAGAATCTCAGAGGGTAAAGTTCAGTAGGAAAACATCCGATACAATCAGTTATAAAGCAGTGACAATTTTCATCTCGGATACAAAAAAAACTAAAGAAAATCACATACAAAACAAATCAGAAAAGCACATGAAATAATAGTTCTTCCATAGAAAGCAATGTGTTTTGTTTTTTCATTATCAAAAGGTTAAAACTATGATGGCATACTGTAATCAGTTTGGATATTGAACTCACCTCCTTCATCCACTTTCTTTTTCTTTTCGCATCACTTTCTCTCTACACTCTGCGCATGTTTGCATCTGTTCATATTTACGCAAGGACAGCCTTTGAAATTTGTAGTTATACAGTAGTTGTTGTTCCTGGTTTGTCTATGTGTACATTTCTTCCACACAATCACTTTTTTATGGATCAACTTTTTCTTTACAGCAGCGGACCCCAACCTTTTTTACACTATGGACCAGTTTAATGTCAGATGATATTTTCACAGCTTGGCCTTTAATGTGTGGCAGATAAATACAACAAAATAAAATACGACAAACACAAAAACTGGTATTTTGTAAATATAATAATAAACGCGAATCCACTGTGTACTTGTATGTCTTTCTACTTACTTGTATATTTTTCTTCTGTCTCCTCACTGGGCCTTTTCCCCGTTGCCAAAAAACTTTCCAAAGACGACTGTTTTTTACTAATTTTGCTGCTCGTGGGTTTAATATCAGCGCTCCTGTATCACGTGAGCGACACAAGCGTGAGTCATAGATGGATGTAACGGAGAGAAGTCAGTAATTTTTCCTAAATAAAAAGATTGTTCAGACTCAGATGACAAATAAATAGAGTTAAAAACAGAACTAATATAAGTTATTTATTTTTTCTGTGAAGTCCGGTACCAAACGGGGGTTGGGGACCGCTGCTTTACAGCATAAACTGTCAAATTTGAAAGGCTGGACTTTGTTTAAGAAAGTTAATGTGTCAATTCAAGTTAACCGTCCTATTGTCCCAAATTTGTCTCAGTTTCAAATACATTTCTCCAGATACAATATTGTTTTGTCATGTCCAAGTATTTTGCCAGGAAACACTGATAGAAATTTAACAACAATTCAGTCCATCCAGTTGATGAAATGAAATCAATTGATTTGTTTTCTCGTTTTTTCGCTTTTCAAACTCTGATCAGACACATTTATAGACCTTTTGTATTCCTTAACCTGAATCACATACTAACCCCAACCCTAAGGGATCTTTAAGGGATCGTACCAACTCCGTACCGAGATCTAAACCTGTCCCTTATTGAATCCTGCCTCAACCATAGTTTACGGTAACTTTA
The DNA here is from genome assembly GCF_963422515.1 of Blennius ocellaris. Classification (NCBI taxonomy): domain Eukaryota; kingdom Metazoa; phylum Chordata; class Actinopteri; order Blenniiformes; family Blenniidae; genus Blennius; species Blennius ocellaris. Next base: position 16,008,848 of record NC_137650.1, on the reverse strand, counting down.
ACAAGTCTTTCATAAAATAAAATGTTTTTTGATTGATACTCCGCTTCATTATTGAAAGTTTATCTTATAAACACATACTGTTACACACTAAACCATGTACTTGATTTGAGTGCCTTCTATTGACTGATTGATCAACTCCAATACAAAAAAGGTATTTTGATAATAAGCTGGATTGACATGTGACACAATTAATTAATGCTTCAATTTTGAAGTAGGATGGTAAAACATGTCACGATGTTCACTGATTAAAAGAAAATGGCCAGTCATTTGACAAATGCTGATAATGCATCAACACGCTTCCCTGCAATTTAGATTTCCTTCAAAGCAATGCCAATTCTACGTTTGTAGCTGAAAAATGAAGTTGGTCGGTATTGGTCTAAACTGTATAAAACTAAGGTTGTATATTGTCTATGTGTGCATGCGTGCGTGCGTGCGTGCGTGCGTGCGTGCGTGCGTGCGTGCGTGCGTGCGTGCGTGCGTGCGTGCGTGCGTGCGTGTGTGTGAAGGCAGAACCTTGGCTTTAGGACCCCTGGAGGGTTATCCCTCCCTACATCTAAAATGTGTTTGCGTGAGAAGAAATTGACTTCGTAAAAGTCCACATCGTTTCACTTATCAGAAAAACATTAACAACCCCTCCTCCTCCTCCTCCTCCTCCTCCTCCTCTTCTTCCTCTGTCCTCAACCACCACACACACATACTTAATCTCCTCAGCGTAGCCAACAGCTTCCAATGCAATAAAGTACAATAAAAGCTAATATTTTTTTAATTTTTCAGTCCCCACTAGATAAAAACATTCTTCTCTTAATGTTTTACGCTGTGTCCTTCCCCTGGGGAGAAAACACAAGACCATACATACAGAAAAACAAGACTAATGTCAGATAGAAAAGGTAGTATAATTAGACTCAAGAGGCAGGATGAGCTGAATGATTATCTAATGTTTCTTCTTTACAGGAGGCGGTGAGAGGAGGACGTTACTCCTGCTATCTGTCTGACATTACGCCAAACATGGAAATGTTTTCTGTATGTACAGGATGATTACCATTTTCATGTGAAGCAACATGAAATCCCCCCTAAAGCCAGAGTATCACGCTGCCAGCTGTCATCATAAAGCCACATCTGAACTTTTTGACCAAGACGTTTCACAGACGTTGGACGGCCATAGCAGAGCGAACTTGTATTGTAGTCTTTATAATTGTAGTTGTACAAACTATACGGTCCCTTCACTGTTATCCAAGAAAAACACAACTTGCTATCAGTTTTTTGCAAAATTGTAATTGTTTGTGTTCTGTACTTTATATTGTGCAAAAAATAGCAACTGTCTTCTTGAAATTGGACATTTTTACTGCAAGTAATGCCACAAATGTCTCTCTTCTGGCTCTATGAATGTGTTGATGGTAGAGCACTTCTTTATCATGTATTTTATTTATAATAAAAACACAACATCCTCTTGTTGATCTTAATAACAAGTAAAAAATATGAAGAGAAATTTTAAGCACCGCCCAAGTGTTGTGGGGTTTTGTTAAAATTTCTTGAATCTTTGGTGCAGTTTTCGGGACATCTTGACTATGTGAATACAGAAAAAAGACCAAAATGCTCAGACAACTGAAGAAAAAGCAGAGTCCATATTCAGCAACTTCCTATTCAAAGGAGTTGGAAGTCAGTATATCTTTGTGTGTCACAGAGATTCAGTCATGAGATGAACTACATTCCCTCACTTTTCAATATATGCCGAGGATCTTGATCTGTGATTTCAGAAATGTATTAATATTGAAGAATTTTTATTGATTTTATGTAATTTCCTCTTTTCATCCAATCCAGACTCCACTCCAAAGTGTTTTTACTTCAAAAGTGTGACTTTAAATCTGTAAAAAGTGGCCTTTAAAGGCACAAAAAGTGACATAATAGCTCCAAAAAGGAAAAGGCAAATAAAACAAGAGAAAATGGACAATGTTTGACCTTTAAACATGAGAATCTGTTCATTTGTGTTCTTTTTTTTCAGTTCTTTCTACAAGACAACCAAGAGGGTAAATAAACGCTGCTGGACGGAAGCGGATGACAGAGGGGAACTCTGACCAGCTGATGGACTCACTTTAACCCCTTGGTGTGCCGTCCAGAGTCATGTTACAACTATAAGTCTCAAAGTGTGTGTGTGTGTGTGTGTGTGTGTGTGTGCGTGTGTGCGTGCGTGCGTGCGTGCGTGCGTGCGTGCGTGCGTGCGTGCGTGCGTGCGTGCGTGCTGTTGAATTGATTTCCTCTGTGATGACAGCTCCAGTCAGGCTGGCACCAATACACCCCACCACCACCACCACCAATCACCCCCCACCCTTCTCCCCTCTCAATTCCACACACAGGCATGCCACTGCCTCCACCGCTAACCCTGCAACACAAAAATGCAGCCCTGCTCATCACTCACGTTGGGATACGATGGCCGCCACTGGTGTTAGGTTCTGGTCGGCGCGTGCCTTCGAAAGCCCCTCCACCTCCTCCTCCATCATCGATACTGTAACTGATCAGTCAAATCATCCGCATGGATCATTTTTCTTATAAAAGCATTGTTTTTAGGGGAAATGTCATTCTATCGATCCCAGACAATTCATCTGAGTGTCTTTACTGTCTCACATGATGTGTTGCTTGGTAACTCCTAAAGTCCTCATTAGCAAAATATTTTTTTTCTTTAGTAAATGTTTAATGACTATTAATACACATGTAGTTCATTGCGTTTAAAGCGTGGTTCGCCATGTCATAGAGAGATGGGATGCTGCCTCCTCTGAAGGTTTCACGTTACTTCCATCCGCTCCAGTCGGTTGTTTGTTGTACGGGACGCTGCCATCGTCGCAGTTCTTCTCTGAGTTTTCAGACTCCGGACGGGAGCGCTTGAAGCGTCGATCTGGAAACTGGCTGTTATCGAAGGGCTTGCGGTGCACACACAGCACGTGGGTCTTCAGGTTGCCCTTCTGTGAGGCACTGTAGGGGCAATAACTGCACTTGAATGGTCGCTGCCCTGGAAAGAGAAAGTCAGAGGAAAAAAAATTCACAAGTCAATGAAAGTTAAATTGCCTCAAATACATGTATTTGGATTGTCAGAGGAAAGTAGAATGCTTGAATTAACGCCCACATATAAAAGACATACTCAATATTTATCGTCGCAGCATCATTTATTTACATATTGCCATCAGAAAGCATTTATCATTGTTGTATTCCAGTTTTACCATTGAGTATTAACAAATCTTTAGACACATTTCAAGGCTTTCAAGGTCACTTTAAGGTCACAAAGATTAAAAAACAATAATAATTATTGAAGCATTTAAGACATCTATGGTGAAATTCCATGAAATGTGAATGGGAAAAGTTATGAGACGGGTGTTCTCATGTGTGATTTGAAGGTCGGTAAAGATGTTAACATCTGGAAGTCCAGTGGGAGTGCCTTTGACAGTCGATGAGCAGAGTGGATAAACAATCTTAGTCCCATGGAAGACAGATGTGCAGGAATGGAGAGAAGGGAAGCAGAGGAGGACATGAGTGTATACAATCATGTACATACCGTATATTTCTCTGCATTTAGTGGAGGAACAAGAGGTAGACCTTTGAATGGAGCAGGGTTTTAATATGGAAATGGACCCGGAGCCTGTAAAGTGATAGGTTGCACTGTTCATAAACTATTCCTAAAATGTGTCTGTTACATCATTTAGAAGTGCATTTTTTTTTTTTTTTAAATCAAGGTGATAAGAAAATTGATCAGTATGGTTAACGATGAGTGATTTATGTAGGCCGTTGATATTGTATTTGGAACTTTGTAGACCCAGTGATGTTATTAATGTGTGCCGGAGAAAGAAGAAGATGCTGCTGATAACATCATGCAGAATCTTGACTGGTCTGTAAACGTGGTTGGATTTTGTCATAGTGACATATTTATAAGTTATGTTTCAAATGACTCAGAGAAAGTTGTGAAAGAAGCCGTTTGGGGAACGCTAAGAAGGAAAGAAGTGCTGGGCTGGGATTGAAGGAGTCGTAGAGCAGGGTGTCATCTACAAAGTGATGCAATTTCAGTCTGTGTTTTCTAAAGGTATTGCTCAGAGGGAGTATGTAAATGATGAAGTGAAGTGGCACCAGCACAGAGCCCTGAGGCACACAATCACTGACTGGGGATCTATAGGACTGTTATACTTCCTCATCTATAGAGGAGTTGTGTTGTTCATTCCAGTAGCAGTTAAGAGGGTTCAGGAGGGTGTAATGTTCGGTAGATGGTGTGTAAACTGCAGCGAGTAATTATCACAGTTTGATGGGATTGAGCTGGAGAAAAGTCAGGAGTGAATGATGACAGTGATGTCAGTCATCTTAGGAAAGCTTGTTTGGAAATGTCTTAGTTATGAAGCCATAAAACAATATTCTACTCATCAAGATATTCTGAAGACCCGCCCGCTTTTCTAAATAGATGAAAATGTTGATGTTTGCCAGCATTCGGCTTCACAGTAAAGTTCTGGAGAATCACGGACCAGACAGGTGGTCCAGACCTTTCCTTAAAAGCAATATGGAAGTGGGTTTAGGAAAAAAAAAAGAAGAAGTTTGGGGATAGCTTGGACTACAGAGTTGAGAATTAAAGCCGAGGGGGGAATTGAGGTCAAGAATTTGAATGGAAACCTCTTGTGGAGTGCTGCTGACCTCCTTATTGAAACAAATGCATCTCAGAAAACATCCATCTGTCTCTTTTTGTGCATTCACTGAGTTCCCTCAACTTCAAAAGTATTGTAGCCACCCGAGTCGATATGCATCTTTCTGATGGGGATACATATGTCTGCGAACACAATAGCAAAGCAGAATGAGGCAACATATTATGTTTTTTTTCTTTCCCTCCATCTCCTCGTTTGCTGCAGCGGCTCCAGCACAAAATGTTCTCACTAGATTGAATCTGATCATCACTGCAGCAAACACAATGGCCCTTAATAGCACCGGCCGTTTGTTTGAGGGATGCCGATTACACCACCATCATAACCCACTTCACTTAGCTCACTCACTCACCGACAGAGACAGAGAGGGCAAAAAAAGAAGAAGCAGGGTGGGGGGGGGGGGGGGGGGGGTTGGAGAGGCAGGATGAAGAGGGGGAGTTTGAGTCCTCTCCAGTACTTTAGAATATTAATAACACTACATTTGCTGTAACTCTCATTTTCTTTTTGCCTCCCTTTATCTTTTATTCAATTCGAAATGCTCTAAATCAAATTAACATACGGGTTTAAAAGAGGCGCTGGAGTAGGTGTGGGGAATATCAATAGGTAGAAGACGAGGAATTAAAAGGAAACAATCTATTTTGAGCAAACACACCGAGTTTGTAAGGTCGAGTCTACTTCCACTGCTCAGAAAAAAAAAAAAATGGACACACACATGCAAGCAGGCATGATGCGAGGACACGCCGAGGCATCGCAGGATGTGTGAAAGCAGCTACTTTGTGTTTGGCAATGTGACACAGGCTTTGGAGCCCGGCCGGCTTTCTGATATTACATTGTTTGCTTCAGAGCCAGACAAAGGGGATTTCTACAAGTTTGGAGGCTTTGGATGTTCCAGTTGTCTGAATTTCCAGATAAGCCAGTCGGCAGCACACAATGAAGGCCCCTTTTATTCATGTGCAGTTTAATTTCACACTCTCTTACATTACGTTAAGTCCGAGAGGCAGAATATCTCATCCCATTTTACACTTAGGGAGAGCGAAATATGCCCCCAAACAACTCAACTCGTTCTTCTTCTCCCATCTCGCTCTCGCCGTCTCCCTGCTTATTTACTGTTGTGTTCAGAATAAATACAAATCAAGCCGGGTCTTATCTCCAGGGAGATGTTTAGGTAAAATGAGGGCGATTGTGGTTGGAAAAAAGTTAGGAGAGGATGTATAAACTTGAGTTAGGGTTCAGATTGAAATTGACTTCTGCAAAGCAACTCAGAGACACGCAGGCTATACTTTGCTGTGGATTAAAAATTAAAGAGATGCTTTCTATCTATTGCTCACACACACGCGCGCCCACACACGCACGCGCATGCATTCCGACATCCACCATGCTGAGTCGCTACCATGTAAAATTCAACTCCGGTAAGTTGGATTTTGTTTTGAATCATTTTACATTCAGTACAGAGCCGAGACGGTATGAACCACAGCATTAGAACCACTGGCAGGTGAAGTGAATAAAACTTTGCAAAAGTAACGACGGAAGCTGAAAACTGTTCTCAAACACCTCAGTAGTAGAAACACAGATGAAGCTTTGATACCACGGCTGCTTCAATTTCAACTCCAAACCATGGTAGAGACATCAGTACTCAGATTTTACATTAATTCAGTGGTGGATTAGCCATCTTCAGAACGTTAACGCCAAGTAACTGTAACTAACACATTCAGGATATCAGGATTACACATCTATCTTCTGCTATCAAAGGAGCTGTGGTCTTGCAGATATGTTGTGATCCATCAATCACATTTAACACAAGGTTAAACTTGACCAGACGATGTTTGTATGCGGCACAAACTGAAGAGAAACCACAAGGATGAGTCAAGTGTTAACCTTGTTTTGCCACTGTGGGTAACAAAAAAAAGCTGTAAAACTGAGGAAAAATTAGGGGAAAAGATATATAGAGGAACAAAGGGGGGGAGAAAAGGAGACAGGAAGAAAGAGGAGAAACACTGCACTTGTTTTCATTAGTGTGGCATTATCTCAGCCTGTTAATTAACCCCCTAAGGCCCTCGGCGTGGAGATCAGAGGGAAACGGGATGAGGAAGTGAAGAGGAGGGTAAGCAAAAAGAGATTCAGGGGGTGGAGGTGTGTGTGTGTGAGTGTGTGTGTGTGTGTGTGTGTGTGTGTGGGGGGGGGGGGGGTAAAGATGGATCCCCATACGGCCAAAAACATGCCCAAGTTTCACCTGCCATATATTAACGTCCTAATTCATCCAGTCCACCGCAACAATTTCATCAGTGAAATAACAGGTGCATTGAAAACACAAAATTTGTGTTGCATTTTGGGTGTCCATTTATGTGGTTGACTGTGGTTTTTATGTGATAACAATCCGACTTGGTCGTCTGTCATTCGAATGTCCATGATCTCCCATTGTTTCAACTAAAAATTCAATGATTTTAATAATTTTATCCGATTTAAATTTCATTAGATTGAAAAACATCCGCCCAAACTGACAACAAAAATGTTTCATCGTTAAAACCATCGTCAGAACAATTGACTCCAAACGTCATATAATATGCACACCTTTTATTTCTTCGTTTGTTTCCTGCACCAAGTGTTCCTACAGCGTGTACAGCAGAGCCAGCACAGCTCTTGGAAGTGTTGTCTCCCCTGCATCTTGTGGGAAGAGCTATCTTTGACTGCAACAGATGGCCGAGCTGGCATCCAACTGCATTTAAGGATGGCTGATTTTGGTTGGGTGCCAGCGCGTTGTTCTTGATCCTAATGCGCCCCCTGCATATGTGAAAGTGCGCTCCTCCGTGAGTATTAATAGAGGATTTTAACGGCTCCTGTACGAGAATCGCTGCCTCCGTGGTGTGTGTTTGTGAAAAATGCCTGATTGTGGGTGTAAAACATACAGAGAGGCAATGCAAATATTCTAGCAAACGAGTTAATTGAGCATAAGGAGAACGTAGTTTGTACGTGTGAATATGAGGAGGGAATGGGAAAATCTTTTTCTGGGATTATAAATTCATGACAAACAGCATTTGACAAGTCCTGCTTACAAAAGATACGTACATATGATAAATCATATATACTTATATATACTGAAACTTTTCAGAGTAAATATCAGAATGAGGCTTCTATTTACCGGTATTTATTATAATTAATACTGTATGTACACACACACACACACACACACACACACACACACACTCATTTTACAACTGTTGGATAAAGTTAACTCCTTGCAAAATAACAGTGTTAGTTACCAATCAAACTGGTTGCTCAAAGGAAAGAATTGTCAAGATATTCAGTTGTCTGATGAATTTTCCAAATTGGAATTACTCGATTTGATAAATATTGACACAGGTAGATTTCCACTGCGCCAGAGCTCAGTGACAGCATGTCCTTCCTGACGTGTAACTTTTGCACACAAAAACCAACCACACTGAGGTGTGATGAATGCTTTGGTGCTTGGACTCACTTAAGATGCAACTTATTGAAAATGCTCTGTTTTCCACTTACATGCAGACAGAGGAAAACATAACTTTTCTGAAACGCCGCTAGTAAGTGTGTGCACCAGTTAGTAGTTGTGCACATGCTCAGTAGATGACCAATAAGAACAGCGTTTCCTCCACAGTGTTATGACTGCCAGTCCATGTTCTCCTGGGACTTGGTAGTTTTATAGTTGAAAGTCACCGTAATAACAATCCAACCTGGCCGTCTGTCTCTGCTGCATGTGTGTGGGGTTTCATTATAAAGACAAACAACAGCATCAACTCATGGCCCAACATGACAACTTCACAGTTTTGAGCCTTCCTGAGGGTTACATGGAAATGGACATCATTTTATAAACAATACTGTGTAAATGTGAAACTTATCGGAAATGAAAACACAAAAACGGTGCATTTTCAATTAAAACGTTGTATAAATGGGAGATTGACGCATGTTTAAAATACATTACTTCTGCTGATTCCCTCCAGTAAAGAATCACCACCGTGAATGGTTGCCTGAGCATTAGTGTTTCTGCCATTTCCATGGAAATTGACATCGTTTTCAAAATGTTGCCGTGCAAACACAAAGTGTTTCTTTCTCTTGAAACGTTGTCTTACAAACTCTGAATTAAGAATGCACAACGCGAAACTTTACTGAAACAAACAATGCATTTTCATGTGAAACATTGTCCCGTAAACGGGACCTCAAAGCAAAATGAATCTTTTTTTATGTCATCATTCAAATTTGGCTGAATAATACACAGACCGTAAAGGTCAGTGTTTTAATTAATCATTTCTTGTGACGTGACTTTGAAAATGATTGTATCACATGTATGTATCACATAGCTTATGTGTAAACGTCCCATTATACCAACCAAAAAAATAAATACATTTAGATTCCTTCAAACCTCCAAACAGCCTGGAGGGGATTCGTCCTTCCATCTCTGCGTACATTTCCTCTGATGAATTAAGAGCGTCTCCCTCGGCGAGCTGGCTTGTTGATAGAAAATTGGCCTGAAGTTTGGGGAATAACGATTTGGTCTGTTTCCTGGCTTAACTAGAGAAAACCAACACGCAAATAACACCAGGGGAGGCACTTAAGTAGAGGAGCGGTGTGGGGGTGGGGGGGGTAGTGTGGGGGCTCCTCCAGCATCAAAGCCAGCTAAAACGCCTCCACCGGGGACCAGGTCCCATGTTAAACACCGAGCTGGATTATTAATTGCTGCACCAGCAGGACCTGTTAATAAGAACCCAGAATAGCAAGCTCTTTTCTTTTTGTCTCTGTTCTATTTTCACACTTTATGCTTCTTTTCTGAAGTCGTTCTCTTTTCTTTGTGCGCTCGCTCGGCTTCACGCACCCTCTTCACTCGCATAGCTCAACTCGCTTATTACTTCACACTCAAAGCAACTCTTCTCATTCAGCCATCCCCTCCTCAATACCTTCATTCACCCGTTCACTTCCTCTGGATCTCACTCGTTAACACACCTTATAACTGGAACGGTCCGATGTTTCATCCATTCATTTCATGCAAACTATTAACCAACTGGCAAACAACTGCATTAATGAAACAACTCAGCAATAAGTGTGACGTTCTCTCTTTTTAGCCACTTACTGAATACAATACAATACAATAAATAAAATGGGTTTTATTTATCATCTTAGAGACTCTCCATTAAGTAAGATACTCAGGGAATTGTAACATATCAGCTCAGTGAAGCATGGAAAACACTCTTTATATAACGTGCAAAAAGGTAATTCATTGTTTAACATTGAGCTGTTTTGAAATGTTTCCATGCAAACCAACAAGCAACATTTTGTCAAATGTTCACATGTAGTCACCACTAACTTGTTCTTTTTGTATGCTTTCTTTCAGCATGTTGTCTTTGTTCAGATCATCAAAATGTGTAAATTTAGACTTCAGAAATCCTCATTCAGTCATCTGTCTTCTAATTCACTCACTAACAAATGATCAGGCACTTTGTTCATTTTTATTTCTTAGAGGTCATAACTCTCTTTCTGTGTGTGTGCGTGTGTGTGTGTGTGTGTGTGTGTGTGTGTGTGTGTGTGTGTGTGTGTGTGTGTGTGTGTGTGTGTGCGTGCGTGCGTGCGTGTGTGTGTGTGTGTGTGTGTGTGTGTGTGTGTGTGTGTGTGTGTGTGTGTGTGTGTGTGTGTGTGTGTGTGTGTGTGTGTCAGAACGTCCAACCACTGAGTCCCCAATGAACCGGGGGAAGGCACAATCTGCTGCTAACCTGTCACTGTACACAGATAATGGATGCCTGACTGTGTGTGTGTGTGTGTGTGTGTGTGTGTGTGTGTGTGTGTGTGTGTGTGTGTGTGTGTGTGTGTGTGTGTGTGTGTGTGTGTGTGTGTGTGTGTGTCTGCCATCCGTGTTTCTCTGCAATAAAGAAAAGGGGAGAGAAGAAGGAAAAATGGCGGGCGGTGGGGGTTGATAGATTCGCCGGCCACCTGCTTCTCACTCACACTCTGACACAAAGAGCATCGGCTGCTCGGCTGCATTCATCATTGTGAACTTCCTCTGACCTCAACACGCCACGATAACGGCTGAAAGTTAGAGAAACAGCCAGGAAACACTGAGCAACAGGCACACACATGAGAGACATGGAGATCTGGGAGTGTAGATGAATTTGGCTTTTGTCAAGGTTAAGTAAATAAAGAAGGTAACAGTCAGAGCTGCAGTCCTCGGATGTGTCATGATCTGGTTTATACGAGAATGACCAGTACCTTTAAAATCCAAAAACAGTGATCATGATCAAATATTCTGCAACTGATAAAACCCTATAAGACATTGAGCCATCTGCTGGAAACATTTTGTCTCATTGCGATCGCCATGTGACTGAATAGTGAGCAAAAATGTGGAAATGGACAGGTTTGTAAAGGAAATCATCAAATGATTATTTTTATTTTTTTTTTATAGCACTGCATTAATCTCCAGAGGGGAAATTCCTTCCTGAATTGACCCGTCAGGAGCAGCCATACAGAGCAGCACTCAGGGGGAGCGGGTGGGTCCTGCTCAGGGACCCTCGGTGTGTGATGTTTGGACTGTGTGAATAAACCAGAGTACCCGGAGGAAACACACACACACACACACACACACACACACACACACACACACACAATGTGTGTAAGTGTATGCGTGCCTCAAGGACTCCAGGCCAAGCTGAAAACAATATTCACATCATTCAGTTTGTCAGTTTTATCTTTATATTTCTTTCTATTTGTTCCTTTCTGTGAGTTTCTGTGAGTTAGATGGCTTAAAAGAGTGATCAGGTCCACTTTGCATCAGTAAATCCAAATTTAAAGTGAACACAATGAATGTGCTGTACATTTTTAAGTAATTCTTTTGGTTGCTTGGCGACACCGCTACATATTTATTCAGCATTTATGCAATCTGTACACCAGATAGGACTTACTGTGTCTATTAAATGACACATTAAATTCACTCTGCAGTGAATACTACATCGACTACTCAGGAAATACTCATCTTCTACTGTATATTATATGGCAACATGTGTTTCTTTGGGGATTTTTTTGTGTTTGACATTTTGATGAAATTGAGATTTTCCTTTCCCCACCAAAAAGATTACATCTCTTGTGTTTTTGCATTAGTTAGAAGTGAATTCAGTCTTAGGATTGTGTGTTTATCCTCCTGAGACCAAAGCTTTTGTCTGGTCTGCATTGTTTTATTTCTCCTTGCAATTTGGGATGAGCAGGACTTAATAAGTATAATAACTAAACTTTGTTTTTGTGCAGGAAGTAGTTTTGGGGGGGAAAAAATTTAGAAATGAAAAAAGTCCACATATGTGGACAATTGTTTTTTCATTAGAAGATAAATTCAGTTACTTTGGGATCAGAAGAGCCTAATTACTGTAAAAACTAAATTTGAGCTTTCGGCAATAAATAGTTCTCTCAAAAATCAGCGCTCTCATAAGAGTTTAGTTTTATTGACACCTTTCTGCTCACCTTTCCTGTTTCAGTTTCAAGAATAGAAGGACTTTCTTTAGTTCATTCATTATTTTCACTTTTGTACATTTCAGAAACTTTACTTATACAATATTACTTTATAAAATAGATGAATCATCTCTATTGGAAGCAGTGTTTTCTTTTTTAAAACACAAATATGTGTCTGTCGGTGCTATCCATTTCTCTGAAATAACAGAACGTTTCCTCCTCAGAGTTTCGTCCTGTAAAATGAAAGTTTTTCCTTTCCACTGTCTTCTCCAGTTGCTCAGGTGGAATTGGTGGATTTTTGCTCTAAAATAATGTCTTGAAATGCAAATGATGCTATAGAAATAATATTGAATTCTGTTGTATAAAGAAAATCGTACGTGGACATTTAAAGCAGTTTTGAACGAGTTTCATCCAAAAAGTTGACACCAGTAAAACACAAATGAATGATTTTCACCTGATAATCGTCATTGTTTCATGTGTTACTTGTAGTGTGTGGATCCATATGACATGTTTGTATGTAAAAGTGAGTATAGAAAAAGAAAGTAGGACACTGAGTGGGATTCAGCCCCTCACAGATATTCACATCTTTGTGTCTCAACCAAACATGCACTAACTTCTTTCAAGAAATAGAAACTCTTCCTATTAAAGCGTTCATCATTTCCAGGGTTCATGGATGAATTGTGCAGGACAGGTAGCTTTAGCCTCCAAACTAAATAACCCTTCCACAGCGATCAGCTGGTAAACATGATCATGTTGGAGTGTGATGCTGCGCACACAATTATCTTCCAAGGAGCTTAATTCCCTCCAAGAACCCGCCGGCGCCACAACTTTTCCAAAGCTGTTATTAACCCCCGTCCATAAGCCCCCCACCACCACCCACATCTTCCTCCGTCATTTCCTCCTCACCTCCTTCTCCTCATCCTCTCCCCGCAGAGGAAAGCCTGTTTGTCCACAATAAGTGAAATCACTCAATTCTTTCAGGAAGAGACTTTGGAGACCGAGCGAGGGAGAGAGGGAAGAGGAGGAGGAGGAGGAGAAAGAAAGTCGGTGTGTGTGAGTCCACCTTCCAAATAAGTTCCATTAATCATGGGCCAGAGTCTAATGTAACTAATATTTTACAATTAGAGGAGACAAGATGGAGCTGGGGGCCATCTATCTCCCTTACACCACATGATCATCGATTCATAAGAGCCACACACACACACACACACACACACACACACACACACACACACAGACACACACACACACAGACACACACACACACACACACACACACACACACACACACACACACACACACACACACACACACACACACACACACACACACACACACACGCACACACGGTGCTGACCCACATGCAAACAGAAACACACCGTCTGAATGAGCGCAGATGTGAAGCAGGAAGCAGGAGGAAGTACTAAAATGAAAGTGAACATGAGGGGCATAGCCGTCACATAAACATGAGAGTTTGATATTTTCGTCTCTTTTTCAAAAGTGCTGCGTATAACCTCAGACTGGGAGCTGGACTTTAACTCTTCAATACTAAAGATACAAGTTTAAGCAAATTTTAGCAAATAGGAGACAGACTGAATATTGACATGAAGAGATTTTTACCTTTGGAAATGTTGACATTTGGTGTCATATTTTCCCTAAAACAGCAAACTACTTAATCTGCTGCATTTATTCACCAAGTACATTTAAATAGCTGAACAATGTTTAATGTTCACACAGTGTATCCAACCTCCACAAAGCTTTTTAGTTAAACCTTTAGATGCTACATAAGGAAAAGAGAGCAAGTAATGCTGATTTAACTTTTTGTTTTAATTTGTTTTGTTTCAAATAAACAGTATTAACTTCAGGTTTAGATGATCATTAAATAAATCACAGTTTTATTCTATTTTCATTTTTATTTTAACCTTTGAATTAGAACTTCAAAGCACTCAGATTTCACCAAACAAATCAAAACTAAATATCACCCATTTAATTTGTATCCTGTCTGATTTGATATTTGAACTTTCTATTCTGTTTATTCTATTCTATTCTATTCTTTCTTCGGCAATGCTGTGAGGTATGTCTCTCTGCAAATGATACAGTTATTTTTCTGTTTGTTCTTTCGCTTTTTAAATGACAAACCTAAATAAATACAATAATCTCCAAATTATGATGTCTGTCCATCTTTCTATCTATCTATCTATCTATCTATCTATCTATCTATCTATCTATCTATCTATTAAAAGAGATTAAAATGATAGAATATAGATAGATATAATAGTCGTGGCATTCATTGTGGTTTATAAAAGAAGTTTAAAGAATGAAAACTTTCGGTGAGGGACCTTCTGAATGTTTTATTGATTGATTATTGTGCCTGATGGTGACAAAAAGGTTTCTAATAGTTTCTCATGTTCAGAATACAGGCAGCGACATTTACAGTAAAGCTGGAAACTCAGCCCATTGCTGGTCACAGACTCAGCATACACACACACACACACACACGCACACACACACACACACACACACACACACACACACACACACACACACACACACACACACACACACACACACACACACACACACAGGTGCAGAGTGCTTGTTTCACAACAACGGCCTTAAACTCCAGTGGATCCGGGCCGCACTGTGTGTTTAGAGGTAGAAGATTACAGAACCATGTCCAGGAGCAGTTTTTACAAAAAGTAGCACAGATGTTCTGGGAAACAGAATTTACAGCCTGCAGGAAGAAATTCATCAGATAAAAAGACAAAAGAGATTTTGCATTTAAAAGATTTGTCAAATGAGTGAATAGTCAGCAAGTTGATTAATACACAGATTTTAATTTAATTTTATGAACTTATAAGAACTGACATGTTCTTTTTGTAAAGTATAATACAAATTATTGTTGTTGTTATTTACTATGTGATAATTAATATTTCAGATATGCATTAATTGTATTCTAAACTTCACTGCTGCTGTTCAGACCCTAGATAAATTCATGGTGCTCAGATTCATGAATTAACATGTTTTCTGTAAAGTTGTTACACAATTTTTCAGCAAAATTGTCCACAAAATGACTTCAATGTGATTCAAATCACTAAAGTTAAAAAACAACAACAATAACATCTGCTTCCTGCCATTGGAGGATAGAGGGATATTTTGTTTATTCTTCAATTTTAAGTCCACGTACACGTTTTAAAAAAACATTTTTAACACAAAAATGTACAAATGGAATGAAGAAAGGGGATTACATTGGTGGAAAGAAATGTACATTTCTGTTTAAACACTAAATATAGTCCAACTTTCACTGCAGACACTACAAAATCTATTTCTTTCAACAAAAGTAATACGTAATGTGGGAAAAAAAATGTAAAATGATGTACCCACAAAAATAATTATTGAATGATCCTCAAATCCCACAAATGAATAGTGACCCTTTAACCCTCTGTAGTGCCAAATAAAAATGATGTATACCTCTGAGGAACAGAGGTACATACATTTGTTTTATTTTTTTTTAAACAACCCTGAATTATTTGGTAGAGGTTGGCGTGATACCAGGGGGCTGCTTCCCTCTGCAGTGGAGGATTGAAGCTCTGCACCAACAGCTGGTCTACTACGCCCTCTAGTGTCCACAGAGCAGAGCTGCAGCAGCCCAGAGGACAATGTAATGTGGAGGAGACATTAGAGGCAGCTGAACAAAAGCAGAGGGAAGGGTTCATCTGTAGGTCACCATCTGCCCGGTGACCGGCGCGACGCCGCACAACTGACTCTGCTGCACGCCTTCAACACGGCCATTACTACAGGCACACACACACACACACACACACGCGCGCGCGTGTGTGCGTGTGTGTGTGTGTATATAAACCAGTCAAACAGTTACTTTCTCCAGATGTGAGTTTTATTGGAAACACACCTGGTGGCACTGATCCATTAAAAAAATTAGTCAGGCATTGACCTGGGCAGCCTCCCTGTAGCTTTGGCCTTGTTTTAGGGCTCCCCTCCGTTAAAGGTTACCACAAATACAGCAGCTCATGGATGCAGTGCAGATCGGGTTTCAGACGGCAAAGGGGGGGGGGGGGGGTGTTTCAGTGATGAAAGCATGACATATGTCTTCCTCTTGAAAAGCTTGGAGCGGATGAGTCACACTGAAGTACTGACGTGGACAGGAAGTCACACACAACTCCGTCTCACTGGTGTTTCTACTGTTGTGATGGACGAGCTGCTATGTACGTTCACATCAACAAAACGTCGGACACTCAGACCGAGTTAAACACATCTTGGTGCAGTTTAGATGAGATTCATTTCCACCCTCTCATTCCTGTGTGGCGTGAACGCTAACTTTTGTGAATACAGTCCCAACGTTTCATGTGTACATTTAACTTTAATAGCGTTAATAAGGAGGTGGGGGAGTTATTGTTTACACAAATGGCTTCAAACTTGCATTTTGAAGGTGTTGTCAAACTCTGTCAGCGGTTCCCAAACTTTGGTCAGGGATCTGCTAAAGCCTCCTACACAATCTGTGACTTTCAGCCATCACAGACGAAAGATTGAGATCATGGAAGAGTCGTTTTGAAATCTTTGGTTGTGGCTCTAATCGGTGGTCGTATGTTACACCGTGAGCCGGGTCATGGATGGCCGATGCTGCGGTCATAAGCCTGTGATCGATATTCGACAGTGACAGGTATTTGTGGCGAAGAGGAAATGCTAAAATGCCAGTAGATGTTGACATGCACTTACTTTAAGCTCCCTTTGCAACATGACCCTCCAGGTTGGCTTCTCTTTCTGAGCCACGACTGTGACCATACTCTCCTCCTGTTACTTTTGTTTGGGGAGGGGGGGTCTCTACAAACACATAAATGCCACAACAGCGAGGCTCCGTTCATGTTTATGTTTAGGAAGTGTTGTTGTTGTGGTTCAGCTTGTGTTTTCATCGTATCGTATCGACTATGTTTGCTAACTCATGTCTTCTTCATGGTTAGTTTTTAGCCACTGACAGAACATGATTGAAAATCGGTGATAAACATTGAGACAGCTGCTTCTTCTGAAGAATTTTCCAGAGAAAATTGTGCTTCAAACTTCTCAGTTTAATACTTACAATCTCTCAGTGCCTGATGCAGGAGATTATGACACTTTCAATCTGAGTGTACGCAACAGCATTCGGATTCTATTCTCATGCACATCTCATCTTGTGTAGATTACTTTTTTTTAAATCATATGAAACCTGGTGAGAAATAATCCCATTAAACTGTTTATAATTCCTTCATTGAAATATTTCTAAATTCATTGTTTTGACTATCAGGTGTTGTTAAAGGCTTTTTCATGACTTACATCTCATGCGTACAGCCCAAAATAAGTATAAATAAAAACAGAAACATGATAATTATACAATTATATGAAATAATGTTTCCCAAACCAGTTGTATGATGCCGTGCACTACATGGTGAGTTCCTGTTTTCTGAAAATGAGGACATTTTTCAAAATACTCTCCATGTGTTGTTTGAGAATGCCAGGGTTCTGAAACCTTTATGATCAAAAGAACCCTTTTTGCAATGTTCGACCAAACATGGTAACTTTAAGAAATGAAGAAAAAACAAAACGTCTAAAAAAAAAAGTTTTTTTAGCTACAATTTAGCTACATTTTGTTGCATTTTTTAATTTTGCTTTTGAAGCCAAATTGACCTTTTTTTTTTTACTTTTTCATAGATTTTAATTTAATTGATTGAAGCCATGTTATGCATCTCAGCTAGTTTAGCTGTTTACAGAAGCTGCGCATTTCCTAATGGTTACATCAGTTTTATCTATATGAGCAATTTTTATCTATTTTTGTGTTTTTGTCTAGTTTAGTTTTTTTCCTGTATTAATTTTATTTTGGAGTCGCTTCATCTCCATTATCCATCTTTGTTTTTTGCCAATTCTGGCTGTTTTGTTAGCTTCTTTAGCTTTTTGTCATAAGATTTGGATCATTGCTGACAAATAGTGTGTTAAGTGTGTAAAATAAATATTGTAGCAAAGCTGCAAGTTGCAGACCCCTAAATTATGTGTATTTTCACATGCGCACGCACACACACACACACACACACACACACACACACGCACACACACACACACACACACACACACACACACACACACACACACACACACACACACTAACACACACACAGAATAAGATCTAGAAATGAAGTCAAAACAAAGTGAACATGAAACAAGCTGTTGCTCTGTGACAATCCATGTTTTTTTTTTAGTTTGAATACATTTTATTTTTATTATAAGTACAGTTCAGTAGTTACAAAACGAAGCATCTGCCATGAGGATACAGCAAAACATAAAGAGTGTTTCAGCTCACAAGACAGGTTTTGTACATATTATGTGGAGTGGAATGATCATTATAGCTGGTTCAGAGGGAGACGCGTCGCCTCTCATCCTTTACACCCCGCGGGGTCAGAGGTCAAAGTGCCTCCAAGCAGGAATACATCCAATCGGTTTGCACGGACCCCGTTTCCAAACACCCCCCCCCCACCCCCCACTTAAACTGTTACCTCTCACTTTTCACAAGTTTCACTATTTTTTTTTAACGTGGAATCCCCTCTTTTCCTGGAAACGATGGCTGGTAGCAGTCTACACAAACCAAATGGGTGAAACAATTGGAGGCTTTATTTAATAAAAAAAAAAAAATAAAATAAAAGAGAGAGAGAGAGAAATCTCACGTTGGGATTTGAGTAATGGGGATTATTACCAAAAACAAATCTGAGTAACAGTTTGTCAAAGCCACATACAGTATAGAGGTTGATCAAACTAAAAAAAAAAAAAAAAAAAAAAAAAGGAGTAGTAGTATAATATTTGGACTGTACATACCGCATTAGACTTTTTCTCTGGGTTCACAAAAGATGACGTAGAAACATTTCACAATGTCAAGGGACGCACAAACACACACCTTCATTTTTAGTTAGTTAGCTAGTTTTGTACTGTATAGGTTGGATTTATAATACTATCACAGTGCAAAATACTTCTGGGAATCCAAAACAAATGAAAGGAAGAAGAAAGGAGAAGTCCCTCTATGCATAATGGATTCTGTATATACGTTGGAGGGGGGGGGGGCAAATATGTCTGCAGCACAGGAGACGATTGTCATCTTTTTCCTCTTTTCTTTTTTTTTTTCCCGATCGGTAAATGGACAAGGCAGTTAATGTACAGTACATATAAAAATGAAAAAGAAAAAGAGAAATGAAATCAACCCTACGTTCTACGGTCTAGCACGGCTACAAAGCTTTTGTAGAAGCAATAACAGATGACTTGTATCTAAGGCTATACACAATATGTCTTTTTTCCAGTTTTGTTTTTTTTTTTCTTCTTCTTCTTCTCTCGTCTTAAAGTAAATACAACAAACCATTTTTCAGTAGTCAGTAACACTGTGCAACAATGATCGGT
>NC_137650.1:15919141-15989106 GCF_963422515.1 Blennius ocellaris | reverse complement strand
TGTCAAATAGAACTTCAGTCTTCTCATGTTATGTTAAAGGTAAAACAAGATTATTTTTTTTTAATTATTTGATTTCCATAAAAAAAAAGTACATTTATAAGATATTCTCCATATTAAAAAGCCTGAATAAAAACATGTAATTAAGAACAATCAAATATAGTTTAATTAAATACGAGGGCAGGTATTTATAAGGCTATATAATTATATAAAACTGTCAACGAAAACAAAGACAAAGAGGAAGATGAATGTGGTGCAACGTCTTATCGAATCAAATGCTAACACTATACCAGTGGTATGTCTATTTGGAGAAACGGAGCATGGCACAGTAGATAACATACTATTCATCTTTCACTTTTATTTATGTAGCACAGTTTTCTTGGTGCACTAAACATAGTAAGATCAAGACCTTCCAATAAAATAAAAAACAAAGCTTGGCAAGTGATCCCGAACATTTTCCTCCATGATGTGCTGTCGTCTTTGATCTGCTCAAACAAGCTAAAGAGCCTTTGGAGCGCGCCGAAATTTGAAGGAATTTAACGCAGAGCTTTTATCCATGTTCCTGTGAACAGGAGGGGAAACAAGAGGCTTTAACTTCTACTTTGATGCAACTGTGATTATTACTGGTGAG
This sequence comes from Blennius ocellaris, assembly GCF_963422515.1. Classification (NCBI taxonomy): domain Eukaryota; kingdom Metazoa; phylum Chordata; class Actinopteri; order Blenniiformes; family Blenniidae; genus Blennius; species Blennius ocellaris. Next base: position 15,988,478 of record NC_137650.1, on the reverse strand, counting down.
TGATTTTTGTGTGTGCACATATACAAACAAACAATTTTGGTAACTGTATCTGTGTTAAGAGACGCTGGCATGGAGCTGTGTGTGTGTGTGTGTGTGTGTGTGTGTGTGTGTGTGTGTGTGTGTGTGTGTGTGTGTGTGTGTGTGTGTGTGCGTGTGTGTGTTTTGTTATTGCCTACCTTTCTTCCACTCAAACCAGAGAAAATTACACCAGTAATGCCAACTGTGATCCACTACATCTGCGCTTCACAGCGAGTCCACCAATCCCACCATATGTCTTTAATTACCATCAGTGTTTTACAGAACCTGTTACACACACATGCGCGCTCACACACACACATACATACACCCCAGCCTGTTTTTTGTTTTGTTTTTGTTTAGTTTTTTATAGTGGCCAACGCTACACTGTGTACATGTGTTGAAATGTTTGCGTCCCTCCGCTCTCACTCTGTACACTTCACACACGATCTTCTAATGAGGCGTCGACACTCACAGCTTCACAAGTTCAAAAAAAAAAAAGGCTGAGATTTAAGATCAAAACACAACTACTTTCACCTGTGGCAGCTCACAAAACCACACGCACTCAATTCGAGGCATGGTCCAAACGCAGGGCAGCGAAGGTCAGAGGCATGGCAGCCAGGAGTCATGGGGCGAAAGCACAAATCAAGCCTTTCTTCACTCATTATTTCCATTTGTGGATGGAGTGTGGAAAGATTATTATTTTCTTTTGTATATTACGAAATGGAAAAAAGGAGCGGAAAAGGGGGAAAAGTCGACTGTGTCAATTATTATTCTTTATAAGTAATATCTCAGTCAGAGTGACTCAACGTCACAGATCTTTCAAAGAGCGATCCCCACGATCAAATGTACATTCCATAAAACATAGCACTTCTGTACATAGAATGTACCAATATATACAGTATATAAAAAAAAAGACCAACCTACAGTTGCCTAAATCGCTCACACCAGAGTCAATATGTTTGGAAACAAACTGGAATTTGTATCTGTCAAACTGTGTTTATGTTTTGCTGCCTGACGTCATCTTCAGAAACCTGCCACATGGGTTTCTGGGATATCTAAGATCTAAGATCGTTTTTTTTTTAAGACTGAGAAGAATGACTGTAGCACTTGTTTTTCCTTTAGACATTTTTGTTTGGATTTTCTAAAACGAGGAATACATGTGACAATTACAGAACCGCTTTGCACAAACACAAAGACACATATTTGTTTGTTACATGTGGTGCGAGAAATGTGGTGTCAATGATCAACTTTCAGTCCAACCTGGTGTCAGTGTTTTAGCTCTAATCATTGATTTCATGTACAACTTTGTAAAAAAAAAAAAAAAATGAGATGATGGTGAGAACGAGCAGTAAATATCAATCAGCAATCAACATTTCACATCAGCAACGGCTGATTTCATTATCAGGTTGTAGTTGCAAGTTGAGAAAATATCTGGAGCCAATAATGACTCTTCTACCTCAAAGTACTATTTCTGGCTTTACAAGTAAAGTGATTAAAGTGCTTTAAAGAGGTTGGTTAAAAAAAAAAGAGAGAGACTAATTATTGAAGTTTATCGCACAGCTCTTTGTTGTGAAAACTTTCTGTGGTAAAACTATTCATTAGTTTATTGATGTGCTACATGCGATTCCAGATATAGCCACTCGAGGTCACTTTTTCTTAAACTCAAGAATAAAAGTAAACAAAAAGATTAGTTATACGGTGTATTACATTTCATAATTGACTCATTACTTTCGAGTCCAGTTTTGAGATATTGTACCACAAACTGGCTCTGAAGGTGTGAGATCGCAGGGATGGGATAAAGGATAGGATCGTCTCTTGAACTTCGAGTACACTCACAGCTGATATTTCTGCTGTTGACAGACTCAGGTCGACGAGTGTGCAAGAGGTGACTTCCTGAGAGTTTTTCATCAGAAATAAACACAAACTACAACACTTCCCGGGGCCACGATGTTAAAGCACTCTTAAACTGAGAGTATACTCTGTTCTCCCTCTGCGCTCGCTCTGCACTGTTCCTGTCGCCTACTTCTCGTGAGAGGATAAGAGCTCTGCCATCTTCTTCTCTGGGATCCTCGACCTGCTCATCCAACACTTCTATCAACACTTCCTCTCCAGCGTGTCAATCTCAACCTTCCCAAGTCCCAGTCTGGCATTTAATATATTAAATGAAGGAGGGGGTGGGAAGGTGGGGACCGGGCGGGGGTTGAGGTAATGTAAGTAATACAACGTGAGGAGCGATGTTCGCGAGCGGCCGTGGCATGTACAGCACTGTTTGAATAATGTAATACTTCATGTTTGATAATGCATGGCTATAGATAGGTCTCCGCTGCAGCCAAGTATTGATTGTGTTAAGCACATCTACAGTACAGCAAATGGTGCGGGTTCATATCAATCTTTACACAGTGTACTGTACCTCAGTAACCAGATACCTCGTGTGATCACGGAGACCTCGGGGCTGCCGTTAATGACATTTATTGATAAATCCAATCCCTGGGCCGGTTTACGAAGGTGTGGTTTAATACTACAGACGGTGTGTGAGTGCGTGGCGCAGGTCCGATCCTTATATGTGTGTGGAGCCGTTCTGTGTCAAAGTGCAAGCAGATTCATGCACATTGTACCCCCCCCCCCCCCCCCCCCCCACACTCTTTTTTTCTCCCCTTCCTCCGGGCATACTAATGAAGAGACGGCCACTCCAGACGTGCAACGCGTGCCCTACAACAGCTCCCGCAGATTCAGGGGAGAATTTCGATATTAATGATTTATGCTGTATTTGCATACAAACCTAATGCAAACCCACTCCAGATAATCACATTTCGCCCAGGTCTGAATTGAGTTTTTGCGGACGTCTTTGCCACCCCCACCGTCTCCCACCCACCCAATAACAGTGGAATGTGTGGCTCTTGCTCTTCAGGCTGCCAATGACCCCCCCCCCCCCCCCCGACCACCATCGCCACCACCACCAGCAGCAGCACAAGGGTTTTATAAGTGGACACATAAAGAAGGGACTATAATAGTGCATTTTACTAGAAAACAAGTGTGTCTATTATTTCCCATCTCACCACGCAAGTGGAGCACATGAAGCACGACTTGTATTAACAACAGCGAGAGGGAATTTACTCTCATACTAAACTTTTGAAATGCCGCTGGCATTTTGTGCCGCTTCATACTCAAACTTCATAATTTTTTGCCGAAACACAAGCACACACATCACTCTGTGCATCAGTGCATTCGTTTTGGCCATAGGTATCATTACTGTCGCAGATACGATCTTAACATTTTCATTGTTGTTTCTGATGATAAATACTCAAAAGAACATGAGGCTTCACCTTGGCCTTCTACAAAAAATGTTTTTTGTTTTAACATAAAATGTAGATAGATGGAAACACTGACGCTCTTTTACAAAGATGTTACATGTGCAATATGTAATATTGTTAAATAAAAACAGCTTAAGAATAACAATCACAATATTGCAAACATCTGTGAGCTGAAAGCAGACACTGATCGTATTAATGGGAAAACTGCTGAAACTTCGAGGAGCAGTCAACTCAGTACTGCCACCTAATGAACAAAAACTGCACTACTTAAATCTTAGATATTGTCCCTTTAACTTTCATTATAGCGCGAGCCATTGAAATATCATCCTCACTCACGGGAGGCCAAACTGTGGCCAAGAGCCTTTTTAAACTATGTAGAGTTAAAATAAGATTCAAATGTGTCTAAAAGTGATTTGTTCCCCTCATAAACTGTGAAACCAACTATGGCTGTATTTGTTGAAAATGACTCATGTCTACATTAAAGCATCGACTGATTAAAATTTTGCTTTTGTTTACATGCCGTCTATGTCATTTCGAGTAATTTTTGTGCAACTACATATAAAAAAATAAAAGGTTAAATGTGCTTGAATTTGTCACTTAATGTAACCAGAACCTGAGTTTGTAAACAGACTACACTGCAATCAGTACCCTGAAATCCAACTAAATGTGCATCAGCTGCTTATACAAGGTTCATAGATTCATTCATTACATTAATAAACGAATATGTGCCGAGCTGTCTGGCACCAAGATGATATGAAGGGTCACATTCATCAGACCACGTGCATGAGCTTTGGTCGTCCAATTGTGTTCCGCTTTTTCTTCCCTGGACCATTTATGATAGATACAAGCACCAAAGATGACCTCCCACTATTTGTTTCAACGTCAACTTTGGAGAAACAAATATTTCCTTGTTGCCTGCTATTTTCCATTCCCAAACCGGTGCAGTGATCCGTCTCATTCACTTTACCTTTTGGTGGTCATAAAGTTATGACTGATCAGTGGCTGCATGGGAAGCCTTGTTATGTCTTGTATTTTGTCGGATTGCTGGGGTTTTATGTGCCTGGTGAGCTTTAGGTTCTGTAGGTAAATTGTGTCTATGTGGTAACAAGAGGGGAAAAAAACAAAAAAACAAACATTATCTCTCCTATTACATTTTCAATTTGAAGGATTAATAACTGATGGTCTTTTAGTGAACGCCACCAGATGAGACTGCTGGCTCGGTCACTGTGTACAAACCAACATTTGGCTTTATATTTTTTTTCCTGTTGAGACACTCGGCAGCGAGCAGCCGTCTCTAAATAGCAAAAGAGCATTGTAAAAAAAAAAAAAAAAAGGAGCGGAGGAAAATACTTCCTTCTTCAGTCTCAAGGAGCAGCTATAACCTTAGCAGAATCATGAAAGTTGACAGTTCATTTTTCACAGGGTCATAGATCGACGAGTCTTATAAAGTAATGGGCTTTTGGGAACCGGCTTTATGAGAGCTAAGATAGTTAAGAGACATGTGGAGGAGATGGCACTGGGAGCTGAGGTCCTGCTCTGACTCATCCAGGGTTATTCCCCCAATGCTGGGGAGTGGGAGGGAGGCACTGCACACCCAGTAATATAAACGTGTAATAAAGATTAATCTGTTGCTAGTCGCCAGGCTGATAGCTTCTAAACTTGCTTGAAATAAGGCTGAAATCACTTCAGAGCCAATCTCAAGACATTCAGTAAGTGTCTGGGATTCCTTTGTGGGTGTCAGGCAGAAAGCAAAAAACTTATATGTGTTTGTCTTGTGTGCTCCATGTTTATGTGTGTGTATTGGTTGGGGAAATTACATTTGCGTTTCATTTTTTCTGAGTTTAGGTGAGCAGGTTACTGCTGATGTGGTAGTCTGTGACTGTGCGTGTGTGTGTGTGTGTGTGTGTGTGTGTGTGTGTGTGTGTGTGTGTGTGTGTGTTTGTGTTTTAGATGCAGTAGAGGTTAAACACACTCACCGGATGCATCGGACCTCTTCATACCCCCAGGGTTGGCTCCACCTGTGCCGCCGCTCAGGCCGTTGAACGTGGGGAGGTTGTCGTTGCTGTAGGCTCGGAGTACGGAGAGCATGTTCATCTGCTGCTCCAGGTGGGTCTGCTGCTCGGCCTTCAACAGTCCCGGTGGACCTGCGGGGGAGAGCAGGCCGAGGCCCTGCTGCCACTGCTTCTCCAATGTCTGGCTCTGGGGTTGGGGAACCAGAGGAAGTGGTGTCATGGCAGAGGAGGACGACGCTGCCAACGCAGCACTGCTCCGGGGAGGCAAAGAGGAGTCATCCAGGAGCGGTTTTGGGTGATTCTGGAGGTGGTCTGAACCGGGACTTCCTCCTTCCTCTCTCTCCATGTTCATTGGTCCATTCTCATCTTTTTCCTCCTCCTCTCCAGCCACTCCTCCCTCCTCTTCCTCATCTTCAGAGTGATTCTGTTGTTGCTGTCTCTTGGGGGTGGTTGAGGGGGTCTCGCCATTACTGTGACCCTCAGCTTTAGCTACGTCTTCATCTGATCCACCGTTGTCGCCTTCAGCATCTGCGCAGGGGCTCCTTTCAATGATTTGGTCCTCCTCCACTGCTCCTGGAAAGCCCTGGCTTTGTAGATCCAGGCTCTGCTCAGCTTGGTCTATATACCCCTGAAGAGCCTGATTAGCCCTTGGAGAGCCATCGTACAGGCCACCGAACCTCCTGTAGAAGTCGCTCTGGAATGGGTTGTATGGCTGGTCCATGTGGTTGTTCCAGCCCATCTGGTTTTTGTCTCCATCTCTATCTCCATCTCTGTCATTGGCTACACCGGAGTTCTTGGCATTGGAGGAGAGGATGGCAGAGGTGTTGGGAGAACCCTCCCTCTGAAAGTCTTTTCCTGGTTCCACCCGCTGCAGCTGGGCCTTTCCCAGGTGGTTAGCTTGAAGGTGCAGAGCCATGAGCTCCAAAGAGGAAGTGGAGAAGGAGCAGAAGAGGCAGCCATGCCATGCCACGTTGTCATGAATGGTGACTGAGGAACCGGGAAGAGATCCCGAGGCAGATTCAGGCCGAACCGATACAGACAGGTCAAGGGGTTCGTACTGGCCTGCCGGTTTTCCAGGTTCGGAGGTTGGCTTGGCTTCGGCCTTGTCCTCTCTGTCCGGGTCTCCTGTGACCGCCCGCTTGGCCTTGGGTTCGCCGTTATCATGGTAGCGCTGGGCCTGGAGCTGGACTGGACTCTGGTTGTCCTTCAGATCTTTTTTCATTGAGTTGAGGACAAAACTGTCCATGAAGGCCTGGAGAGAACCTTGAAAGTGGACGCCATTTCCCATCATGCTTTGGTAAGCCCTGCTCAGGTCGGAAAAGCTGGCGGTGCCATCGGCCGCTGCTGAAACCATGGGAGACGGTCCGTCTGCCGTCTTCATGCTGTCAGCTGATGGGGCGGAGTCAAAACGGCGATCCCCGCGCTCGCGGTCGTGCGAGGACATCATGCCGGGCGACGCCCACTGGTGCGGCAGCAAGGGGCCTGCCCTGAAGTCAAGGTTGGGAGGCATACCCTTGAAAACATTACGGAGTACATCAGGTCGGGCGAAGACGCCGCCACCCGACTTCCCGTGATCATCCTTGTGGTCAGAAGGAGTGTGAGCGGAGGATGGGCCTGACGGAGTGGAGCCATTCTGACGCTCGCGGTGGTGGCGCTCCAGGTGGTACTTCAAACTGGCAGACTGGGTGCCAGCATAGTCACAATGAGGGCACCGGTAGGGTTTCTCCCCTGAGAGGCCAAGAAAGAGAGAGAAACAGAAGGGAAAAGACAAAGAAAACAGCGAATAATTAACCTGCTTATTACATTGACGAGATATCAAAATCTATTTATTGGAGCAGGGAGTGTGGACCCTAGGGTCATGTAACCTCCCCGAACAAAGAAAATTAGGTCAAATGAACTCACAAAAAAGATATGCATTTCATTAACCACTATCAAGAAGAGGATATTTTCACTTTTAGCTGGTATCACAGTTCAGGCAAATTAAATCCCCCGCCCCCCCCTCAAAAAAAAGGAAAAAAAGTAAACTGGAGGAAGTGTAGAGCAGCCAAGACAAAAAAAAACCAACATAAAGCAGCGAATAAAATAAACTACAACACACGGTGTTAATGAACGAGATTGTGAATCCAACCGACAATTTCATGTCTTTCCTTTGCCAGTCAGCGGCTGGGCTCCACTTGATACGTACGTACGTGTGTGTGTGTGTGTGTGTGTGTGTGTGTGTGTGTGTGTGTGTGTGTGTGTGTGTGTGTGTGTGTGTGTGTGTGTGTGTGTGTGTGTGTGTGTGTGTGTGTGTCGTGATGCCAGTCGGGATGTGGAGTAGGCATCTGAATGTGGGTCGATCCAGCTCCGCCAAGTGAGCCATCACTCATATCAACACCATAAAAACATTTCACCATATGGTGCTTTCAGTCCACTACAAGAGATAATATTTTCAGCTGACAACAACACTGTCTCGATGCTATCTGTGTCGTGCACAAAGAGCCAAGGGTGCGGCCCGGTCTGGGTGCGTGTTCCTGTGTATCTGTGCCTGTGTGTGTGTGTGTGTGTGTGTGTGTGTGTGTGTGTGTGTGCACGCGTGCGTGCACACCGCAGGGTCATCGCTGCCTCTGTTCTGGCCTTGTTCGCTGTCATCGCCTGTGCGACGGGAGTGCAACTCCTTGGACATTCCCTATTTGCAGTTTATCTTGAGGAGCATAAATCAGCCGCTGCGCAATATCAACCACCGCCGCACTCACAGTGGAGCACGCCGCGATGCACTCCGACGGTAAAACTCAGGAAAAGAAACACACTGGCGACATATGTGAGCCACATGCTTGTTGCAATGGAGCCCTGCGATAAAGAACAATATGATTCACTACAGGATACACAGATCGAAGTGATTTATAATATGATAAAAGAGGGGTGAATCTGTTGTGTAACATTTGCATATGTTTATTTATGCTGCACATCCATATTCATGAATATTCTTGATAATGGTAAAACACCAGCGTTATTCTGCCAGAAGTGGATCTTCCATTGGAATGATACTTATGTTGAAATAGAACACATCCTGCGAGCAATTATAATAGGCTTGGAGTGTGAGCCAGATTTGGATTCATTAAACAATGAGCAGAGAGGGGAAAAATGCTAAGCTTGATTCTTTTCTTTTTTTTCTTTTTTTTTAATACATACACATATAAAAAGTTCCTGGAGTGGAATTCTTCTTTCAGAGGGATTGTGTGAAAAGCGAGGGGGGCGACTGCTGGATTGGTGGTGTTTTGTATGCACATTCTATATATACAATATATGCCAGTAAAATGTTTAGATTATACACATGGAAACCATTTTATAAAGAGGTGGGAAAAAAAAGGCATTGTTACGCAAGGCTGGTTTGAATGATTTAAGTCGGGCTGTGTAGTAAATCATGGATATAATTAGCAAATGGCATACTGCTCAAGTAATTTATCATTATTTAGAGGGCACCATTCCAGAAAAAGACTCTGCGATCTGCAGACCTACTGCAGAGTTCTCAAATAAAGGGCCACAAACACCAACTCAATAGAATATTGATACATGCAGAGGAAAGAATAGGAGGCTATACAAAAGAAAATTGAAGGTGGAAATGCCGAAGAGAGAAGAGAGTAAAAGAAGACGGGGGGGAAAAAAAAAAAAGAGAGAGCGTGCAGAGATCCAGATAACCCCGGCTATAGACAGAGAGACAGTGATTTGATATCTTTTCTCTTACGCCGGAGTGGCTGTGAAGTATAGAGTATATTTAAAATAAACCATAAGAGATGAGCTTTTAACCCAATAAGTGCTTCTCCTGTGAGCTGCCGAACAGAGGCTCAGTGCTGATTTAATAAGGAAACGTCCCTGATGCAAATGATCATTCTCAATTCCTCTAACTGGACAAAATGATATTCTAGGAGCCAAATTAGACAGAAATTAGACTGATCAGATATGTTTTTTTTCTCCCCCCCCCTCGTCCTCCGTCTTTTCTTTCCTTATAAGAGGTTGTTAATGCTCATGAAGGAGGCATAAGAGGGGGGAAATAAAGATTAATGTACCATTTACATATCTGAATTGAGAATGAAAAGCACAGACTGATGTATGTTTGACACCGTCCTTTGGTGTTTACACAGGAAGGCGAACTGAAAAATAAATACCGATGCCCTCGGAGGGTGATCACTTCATGCCGCTTTTCCATTAAAACCGAGCGTTTAAATATCTGGAGCCAGAAAGACAGACGACACGTGCATTTCTGCATCTCCTTGTGTTTATGTACGGGTGTGTGTCTGTGTGTGTGTGTGCCATTTGAAATGTGTGTGTGAACACATGTTTATGCATGCGTGTCAGCCTCCGTGCGTGCATGTGTGTGTGTGTGTGTGTTTGTGTCTTAGAGGGCCATTTGGACTGGCTAAGACATCTGCTCCATCATACGTCAGGGGCCTGGTGTGACATCTGGGGAATATACTGTATCCTGCCTTGCAACATTACACACAATTTACTGCTAAAGGTCATTATGTACCCGTTAATCCACTTTTAATTGATATCAGCGCAAACAGCACAACCTCCCAGCCACAAGACAGATCACTGCCGCCACAAAACCAGGAAATTGCTACATGAGAGTTAAAAATAGAAAGAGGGAAACTTTTTTTTTTCTCCCCCCCCCCGTCTTCACTTTGGTCGACGTTTTGACCCTGACAAAGGTGAAGGATAGATGGACAAAACATCTCAGATCTCCGATATCTGAACACGTGGAAGTCAAATTTCGACATTCTCGGAGAAGGAAAAGCCTCCGGCCTGTTTTTTTGGTTTGCGATGGCCACTTTAAGAGGCTCCTGGACTCCCGGTTGGGAAACCTGATCTGTGACTCTCGTGGTATGTTAGCACGTCCAAGTCATTGACGCAAGTGCAGAAAAAATACCCCAAACCTGTACAGAGGGGCAATTAAAAGGCCTTAATAGATATGACATGCTGAGGGCGTAAATTTCCATTTGGATGAAAAGGTGGAAATGTGCTTGACGTTACTGGTGACTTGAGATTGCTTGAAGCACAGCAACAGTTCAATTCCCCTCAAAATACACATTAAATACACAGTGACTGAACAAATAGAAAATTGGACTTAAGGATTATTTGTAGCTGTGAGCACAACATTAAAATGTACGAACGAAAGGGTTTTTTTTTTAAGCTTTTTCCAAGCAGATTCTATGTTTATTGTGATAATTATACTGCAGCTTGTACCTGTTGGTTGTCATACTTTAACTTTCTAGATCTGATAACTTTCTTTTTCTTCTAAACTATTAATAAATAACTGAAAATGACAGAATACATGAAATAACAAGTGCTGTTTGAATAGGATTTGTAAAATCCGGTGCACATGATCACTTAAACATTTTTTTTATAAATAAATAAACTGTAACTTTATATAACCTTGTATTCACAGCACAAGTCATATTCAGGATATTATTTAATTTGTGAATAAAACTAAAAGTATGTGATCAGGAAAAGAAAACGTGTCCAAAAATTCACGCATCATTTGATCCAAACAACAATAAAATATGTGTGATATGTATAGCTTCTCACTGCACATTGCAATAATTGTTTTTAATAGTTATAAGGATTATATCATTTGATTACTATAGACAATTCTTATTGTAAAGTATTGAGGAATATGATTTAAACTTGGTCTGAGGCACACTTGTTAGAGCAATGTAGATTTTTGCTATTATTCATGCTTTCCTCCTTAAAAAGGGACTGAATAACTGAATGAAGAGAGACAAAATAATTTCAATAATAAACATGAACATACATTTAATGTCACTACATATACTAAATAATATAAACAGTAAATTACACAATGCAATGAGCACAATAGCAAGGAAAGGGCAAGAAAGTAATCTATTTTCTACTAGAACTTTACATCGTCTACAGCAGATATCTGAAAGAATAATAATAAAACTAGACAGGTGCAGTCATTCATTCTAAATCTAATATTTGAAGACACTTTTAGACTGAATGCCAAAAGTTGAGGCCTTTTCTTAAGGCATCCACAGGTTATGCCTCAGTCTTTAGATTGGATTTATCCACAACTGCGGTTCATCTCCCTGATTTGATTTTAATCATTTTGGAGCGAGACACTGGATGTCAGGTGGATCAGCGTGTTGTTGGTTTGTCTGGGGACGTATGTGTGATATAACAGACTCTGATCCTTTCGTTTGACGTCAATACTGTGAGAGAATCAGAGGAGAATGAAGAGAGAATGCGTTGAAAAGACGCATGAGGAGGGCAATGGTAGGGAGAGGAATGGAGAGGGAGATCACAGGTCCCTCTTGATTCATCCTGATTACAAGGTTAGGTTAAGGTTAAGTGACACGGGCAAGTCCTGCCTCCCCTCTTTCTCATCCTCCCTCCCTCCCTCCTTCCCTCCCTCCTCTCTTCCTCATTTAAAGGTGAACTGAGACTCTCGCCGGCTACGCGGCCCCGCCTGAAGTTATGTGTGGCTATTGTCAAGAGCGAGGACCTTTTTATTTTTTACACACAGCTGCTTACTGCTAAATAGTGCCTTGTCCAGAAGGGGACAATCTGGGCCTCTAATTGCTGTCACTGAAGCCTAGATTCATTATGTGACTTTCCCATTAAAATGTGAGCATTAATTTGTATAATGAAATATCACCCTCTGCAGTGTGTTCATTAGCTCTGGCCCCACACTGTAGTGCCACAGCCGCACAATGTTAGCTACCTAGAAAACTGTGGTTAATTTTGCTAATGGATATTTTCCCACTCACTGTTCAAGAGGAAATTAATACTGTAACATTAGCTCTTTAACTTTTGGGAGAAATTTAAATTCACTTCATTCCTTTCAAGCCGGCGTTAGGCGCTCATTAATCTCGGCGGCAGTGCGTCACACAATGCCCGCCTCGGCCGGCTCGGTAAGCAACTCCATTGTGTCACTCACATTGCATTAGGATGAAGGAGAGCTCCGGCTGTCATCTGTGAATTCTGCCTGCATTGTCACCAGAGCACAGAGAGGATCTTTAGCCACTGTAAAAGTCATCTCGTGGATGTAATCAGGATGTCACAGCGGAGCTGGTATGATTAGGTTAGAGGAATGATTTAAAGGCCACATGTTGGGGATGCATCAAGCTTTTCTTTCCTCCGCTCTCCCCACGTGGAGACGACACTAAAGCTGTGCTTAGATAGGCCCACTTCCAAAGATACATTCCTCCGCAAAGGACAACACATCCCTGCTTACCATTTTCCACTTTTGCCTCTGCATATGGAGCTCCCAAACACAAGTTTAACTTTTTACCTTTTCACAGAACCGCTGTCCAGTACTGTGAGAATGAAGTTACGATTCATACAAAAGAAGTCGGCGGTAAGAAACTGAAACTGTGAGGTAAATGAAACCGCTATCAATTAAAATAAAACCAAGCAATATGTGCAGCTTTTGCATAAAAATGTTCCATCGAGTATTGGTTATCTTTACACCGTTGGATTTGTTATTTCATTATCAATAACAGACGTTCGATTCAATTAATACAAAATATAGGTGTTAGAAGCACATTTCTCGGGCAGTCAAAGTATATATGGATTTCACGATGCTAAACAAATGTAACATTTCTCAGTTTGAGTAATGAACTTATTGGCTACAAAGCGACATTAATTGACGATTGTGGAAGCAAATTGTACATAGTGCATATGTGAGAAAATAAGTTGTAAAAGTACACGTTCCACCAAAAACCACTTATTTTCAGTGGTGGGACTATTTGTAATTCATTACTCCCATCCCTGACTACAGGCCGGGGTTGAGGTTTCCACTTCCTCCATGATAAAATATGACCCTCGTGGGGATCCTTACTATAGCCCGACGCTCTCAGCAGACATAACTCTCTCCAGCAGATAACAGATGCCCTCTGGAAACCGTCCACAGCCACTGTAACGTGGCCAGAGAGCCTGAGTGCAGCCTGATGTGGACTGTTGAACATGGAGTCCAGGTAGCATAACATCATGCTACAATTAGCTTTTCTTATTTGGACAGATTGAAGGTGAAATATTTGTGGGGTTGAAAAATACAGTTCTTTTTTTCAAAAAAATGTATTCTTCATGGCTGTAGTTCATTTCTGCTTGAAGTCAGTCAAGAACCACTTCTTTGAGGAGGAAATAGAAAAGATAAGAATCGACAGTTTCAGCTTTTTTGGAGATGAACTGGCAACTGTGTATGTTCGATTGAAATACAGAAAAGGGGATTTTTATTGTTTTGGTCACCAATGTATGACACGTTTACAATGTTTGAAGATGAATCAAAGCGTTTCTGGGAATCAAGTGTTTATGGCTTGAAGAGGCTGTAGTCATGCAGTAGTGAAAGTGACAGCTCAGGGAAACTGTTTCTGTGCGACCATGTGGATTCCTTGGGTTTTTCTCTTTTCTCTGTTAAAAGCACCTTGAGAGGACTGTGTTGTATTTGGTGCTATATAAATAAACGTTGAATTGAATTGAAAATTGAATTGACTACTGGACTGACAGAGAACAAGAAAAGAACACTGGATTGTCACATTTTCAGATCTTGTTGGAATTGTTGACATGCCAGTAGAAACGCGCAGTTAAAGCCATGTTCACACAACATTTTAAGTGAAAACTGAAAACTGTTGCGTTTTGGGGATCGGTTTACACGACAACGGTGCTCGGAGCCACTGAAAATGCTAATCTTTGAAACGAGCTACCAGGTGGAACTTTTCGAAAATGTCTCAGTGGAAACAAGGCGGAACATTTCTGAAACACTGTCAACTCATGGTATCTTAGTAACATTAGACTAGATCAAATCAGGTTACCCGTTTCCTACCTGTAAATGGCGGCTCAGCAATAGACTTCAACCTAAACTTTGGAGTTTGATAAGCCACTTTAGAGGAAGGATTTTTAAACGTCTCTATATTTAGACAATGAGTCTGCAACCTGCTAATTTGGCTCCTCGACCCTTCATTAGTGGCTCCATAAACCTTTTACTAAATATAATTAAGTAAATATTTTATCTTGTTTTCAATGTATATACGCACACAATGTCATTTTCAAGAGGATTAACGCTGAGCTAAAACGAGCTTTTAAAAAGACGCAACTAAAATGACTACATTTGGAAAATAGCAAGAAACTTTTTTCAAAAGTAAACAACTAAAATGACTAGGTTTTCTAAAACAAACAAAAAAACATTTTAAGGGAAAGGAAAAAGACAAAACTGTTGTAGAAAGAGTTAATATCAAAGAATGCTGATAAAGAACAGTGGAAGCTCTAAAATCAGGTATGAAAACTGCTGGAATTGTTCATATTCATGTGTCAAAATAATACACAAGAAACGTTTAACAGCTGTGTTAGCCTCATTTTAAAGGTTAAATGTGTTTATCAGCTCAATTTTGATTTGTTGTAAAGTGACATAAACAGCTCTTCAGGTCAAAAAATGTACAAACCCTATATTTAGACCATAATATGGAACCTAGAGTTTATTAAACTGCTGATATACAAGCTTCAGACTGTATAAAGCAGTCATATTATTTGTAAATCTACATGTAACAAGGCTCTTCAATGGTAATATGTCCAGATATGATCGTTCTTTCTCCAGTTGAGAAACGTGACCTCCCTCCTCGATGAACTGACAGAAGGGGATTTGCCCACCGAGTGGAAGCAGGTGTCCTTGTTGTGAGGTGTCCTCTGCAAAGTCTCATTGTGACTTTAACCTGGATAGTCAGTGGGGCGTTCATACCTTGCAGAAGGGTTAGAACCCTGGCCACTGTCCACAGTCCACATCATTACTCTGACTACAGCATTCACCTCCCAGAAACAACCGGGGGACATCACTGTGTATGTGTGTGTGAGTGTGTGTGTGAGCCCCCAGGTTGGCGAGATGTTTGGGCTGAGAGCGCCTGGCTCAAAGGGGTTTGGGACGCTTGACTGAAAAAAATAAAGCA
This sequence comes from Blennius ocellaris, assembly GCF_963422515.1. Taxonomy (NCBI): domain Eukaryota; kingdom Metazoa; phylum Chordata; class Actinopteri; order Blenniiformes; family Blenniidae; genus Blennius; species Blennius ocellaris. Next base: position 15,973,202 of record NC_137650.1, on the reverse strand, counting down.
CAATCTATGAGGCACACCATCTCACGCATATCTCTGAATTGTGCACAGGCCGCCTTTGTTTTGCCTTGAAAGTTATTGAGAGTTAGAGAGTGTGAAATTGCCCTCTGAGTGATGTCATCGGAGGACACTGAACCCTTGTTGTGTTAATTAGAGCTCAAAGAAATGATGAGTAGGAAAGAAACAGAATAACAATGGCCATAAGCCTAAATGAGGAACACTGTTGGGGGGGGGGGGGGGGGGGGGGGGGCACTGCGTGTGAATGGGTTTCCTGACTCGATATGATGTCCATCCGAGCAGGAAAAGCAGTCCAGTCAAACAGCTGATGAGTCGGACCGCACGGAGAATATTTGTCAGGTTTCATATTTAGTGGTGTGAACAGGATGAGGACTTAGGTGAGGACTGCAGCGTGTGTTAGTGTTGAACTGGGATCACTGGGTTTTTTACGGTACGGCTTCATTATCAGGACATTGTGACGCTGCGATTGGGAAAGTGTGACCATCTGTGCTCTTAATTTTGAACTGGAGGTACTTGGAGCTGGTCGATTTCTCTTTTTTTTCCCCCCTTCTTCTTCGTTTTCAGAGTCTGCGGCGCACGCCACTCATTGACAAAACTAATATGCAATCAATTCATCTGCATCCTATCCATCATATCAAAGGCAGATCGACTCCAATATGTGATTAGGCCAACATTCATAAGCCAATATGTCAGTCTAGCCCCAGAAGAAATGTCAGTACAAGGAGTGAAGTGAATTTTGCACGAGGCACGATAAATGTTTAATTACCGAGGAGAACGCCGGCCGTCCGTGTGTTGGCCGGGGGAAACGCGGGGCGTACGTACTGACCTGTGTGTATGCGCAGGTGGACCTTCAGATGGTGGGAGGTGCGGAAGGTCTTGCCGCAGTAGGGGCAGTCCTTGGAGGACGAGGCGAGGCCGCCCCGCTCGCGGTGCTGCTGGGACAGGGGCGGCGGAGCGCCGCTTCCCGCCGCCTTCCCCAAGTCCTCCCCGACATCTGCAAAGGAGGGAGAGACAAATGGAGGGTGTGTTGAGTGCCACATCAAACCAGCCCTCCACACATCACAACACAACACTTTCTCTTTTTCTTTTTTGTCCGCTGTCTGTCTCTCATTGTCCCTCCTTTTTTTTTTTTTTTTTTATACCCCCCTCGCTCAAATGTGCGAACGCCGTGCAAAGTCAAACACATCAAACGAGTTCACGGGCCTCACTATTTTCCTCCCTGACAGAACGCTGACAGTTCATAAGCTTTTCAGTTTCTTTAGAAACACCCCGGTTCTGAGACACACACACCCCCGCCTCCTCCCCGCTTTCCCCCCACTGTGTGTGTGTTTTTTTTTTTTTCTTCTTCTGCTTTTTTTATCCTTGCTATCATCATCATTCCTATTACGCCGGATTGCAGTAAAAAAATTAACAATGCAAACTAAGACAGACAGACGGAAAGAAAAGAGAGAAAGAGAGGTGGATTCGGCTTTGTCAGCATCGCAGGATATCCTTGCATCTCTTCTCGCGACCCAATTTTGACAGGTAGCTGTCAGAGATATGATAGGGTGATAACGGTTTTGACCCAGCCCCTCCGCACCACTTCCTCTCTGCACGCCCCGAAAAAAAAAAAAAAGAAAGGAAAAAAAAAAAAGAAAAAAAAGAAAACGATGATGCGCAGTTTAGTGCAACAGCGGCCTGTTATCAACACAATCGCCTCCTCCGAACACGAGTCTGAAGATGAGTGACAACGACCCGAGAATGTGTTGACAGCAGCATAATCTGAGGTGAGGGCGTCACCGGCTGATTGCCGGCTCTGTTAATGGCGAAGAGCTTGCGATGCGTGGCGTTCAGAGGCCTGAGGATCACCTTGTAAGTTCACGTCGCCGGAGGAAAGAGGAGACGCGACGCACACCTGGTGGGGAAACTTTACAATTGCAAATATCTGCACGAGTCGTGGGAGTGTTTGATGGACGTCGCCGTGCCGGAGGTTTGACGCCAACCTGTACGGAGCCAAACAGTCACCGCGGATTTACAGATCTCAACACTGAATAATGTTTTATCTCTTAATGGGACGAGTGCCAAATCAGAAATAATACGAGTGTTAAATTCTGCAATTTACCAGCAAAAGTATCCATTTTCATATTCAACTTTGAGCACATTAACATGGATCCGAGTTCGATTACAAGATCTCTCTGAGGAGTATACGTGATCACATCTTTGATTCAAATCTTTCAGAAATGAAAATGTAGAAAGAAATTGACGGGGCCTTCGGCTTATGCGTCACTCTTGCTCTCGCTCCTTTACGTACTATTGGTGGTAATATGTCACTAGAAAATCAGACTGCATACGATACAATAAGACCAAATATGTAAAAAAAAAAAGACATGTTTGCATTAAAAAAGGAGTTGGTGGACATTTGTATCTTGATACCATATTCTCACTTTCATTGTTTTGGGTTTTTCACTGATTTCAAAGACATGAAATCGATGGGAAATACACTTTAATGCCTCCATTTAATGATAGAAATGAAGGTATTGAGCTGCACCAGACATGTTTCCATTGCACTGACATTTTCACAGTTTTTTTTAACTCTATTGTGCCAAAATTGTACTTTGAGAATTACATTTTTAGAAATAGTTAATCAAACCAAGTGTTTACTGATTCTCGATGGATGGATGGTTGGATGGATGGATGGATGGGTGGAACAGATGGATGGATGAAAGGGAGGAATGTGCACAAATGTAGAGAAAAGTAAGAAAAAAAAAGTGATTTATTTTCTAATCTGCCCACATTTGGTATGTGTGTAGGAGAATAGATTGTTGGGGGGGTGGAAAGAAAGAAAAGAACCAACCCGTGGTGCACAATGAAGAACGCTGTATTTTTTTTTTTTTTTACAGTAGCCTAATCTTTTTCTCTTTTTCTTTTCTGTCACTCCCCGCCCAGTTCCACCCTCGTCTGTCAGGAGGGGGGGGAGCGAGTCAAATAAGGTTTTAACAGAATGGAAAGACCCAAGTCAGCAAGTCCTCTTCCACCACGCTGACACTAAACACACAACTCCATCCACAGCAGTGCTGCTATCGGGCTGAAGGCTTGTTTATCATCACAACTGGAAACTGAAAGGCGAACCTAAATGTGAATCCGCCCATACAATGCACTAAACACTAAATACCAGCCGGGGCTGCAGCGGCTTTCATTGGATCGCGACTGTAAATGACTGTGAAGAGGAGAAAGAAGCAGAGGAGGCAGGTTTTAAAGACAGGAACCGGATTTCAATTGAACCGATTCAGGTCGTTGAAATAGAAATGGCAGTGTTACATTATGTTGACTAAAATTTATAGAAAAACTGGAAAGATTTTGACATAAAAATTGACAATAAAGGGAATTTCTTGTGCGTTATTCAGGTATTACATTATTAAGACTATTCACATATGTCCTTATATAAATGAGTATATTTAGGCTGGTGTTACATGAGTTCCACCTTCTGAGAGCTTCGTCAGGATATAACCTCGCTATCAATGGGAAGCTTTTCCTTTAAAGACAGGGGTGTCAACCATATTTCCGTTCAGGGGCCACATACAGCCAAAATTTCATCTTGAAGGTAAAACAGTGCCATAATAACCTTTAAATTCTACTCTTAAGAAATGTGAAAACATCTCAAAGAAAACACTGATTTTTTTTAATTTTTTTTTAATTTGGCAGTCTGGATTGTATGTATGTATGTATGTATGTACATATAAATGTACGTACGTATGTACGTACGTATGTATGTATGTATGTATGTATGTATGTATGTATGTATGTATGTATGTATGTATGTATGTATCTATCACATTGTTATTGTGCTTTTTCCATTGAATATATTTAAATGCCATCCTCCAAACAGGGAAATAAATCAATGAAAACAATCCCCCCTCCCTTCAAAAAAAAAAAAAAAAGAAAAAGAAAGAAAACCAATTCCCCCAGCACTCGGTCCAGGACGGCACCATACTGTAGCCATAGTCGCCTCCTCATAAACATATTTTGAGTGGTCTACTGTACAGATCCCTTTTTGGCAAAGAGTCGGCGCATCGTGTAACAGACACTGGCCCACCTGCCCACCCCAGATGGGGCTAAAATTGAAAAATCCAAAACACAGATTAGAAGCAGGACAAACACCAGACCACACACACACACACACACACACACACACACACGTGTGCACGCGTGCGCACACACACACACACACACCGAGACAGACATGTCCTTGTGTGTCAGGGTTAATAGTGCTCCTGTAAGAAGAAGACACACTACTGAGAGGATGAGAGTGTGCTCTCCTGGCATATAACAGCCCTTCAATAATAAATGGGCTTCACACATTTCCACACATACACACACACACACACACACACACACACACACACACACACACACACACACACACACAAGAAAGGTAAAACAGAACTTTGGCTGCGTTTCTTTTGATTTTCACGTCGACGGAACGTGTGTAAGGCGTGCGAGTGTCCGGCTCTGCATGTCTTTAATCAGTCGACTGATCTGTAGCTTTAATGCGGCCGTTCCAATTACTGTAAAAGTCATCCTGCTCCATATAACCACAAATATTGACACTTTATTGCACAACACATTTATGACATTTTGAAGGTCACACTGTATATTAAGCATCATCGTTCACAGCAGGGGGGGAGGAAAGAGTAGGAGGGGGGTGAGGGGGGATCTGGGTTCGCCTGTTGACACCCAGCTGTAACTATCCTCCTTTGAGTATTGATTTTCTTTCCCTTCCCTTTAATGCAAAGATTCATGGCGGGAGACGACGTTTAAGGCAGCTTTTCTCCCTGGAGGGAATCAACAGCATCAATGTATTTTCAACATGTGTCAGGCCCCGTTTATATGACAACGTTTCAAGTGAAAACACTTTTTTTTTTTTTATCATTTTTGTTTCAGAAAGCTTTGTGCTTAGAGAGCAACGTTTTGAAAACAAGGTTTGTTTCCACAAAAATTAAAGAAAAGCTGAAAATGATGCAGTTAGCATGTCAGGCCACTAGTTGGAGTCGTTTGTTTTTGTAATGAAACCACACACACATGCAGCAGGGAACAATACGTTATAAACATTACAAGGGGAGTACACAGACATTTGTAAATTGTTACGATGACTGTGAACTATAAAACTACCAAGTCCCAGGAGAATATTGCCTGGGAGTCATGACACTCTGGAGGAAACATTGTTCTGATTGTACATCGACTGAGCATGTGCAGAAGAACTACTCTACAACTCTTTAGAGAAATTGTGTTTTCCTCCTTTGCACAGGGACCGCGTCGGGGTGTTTTTAAAAAGTTTCACATTGACAGCCATTTTTAAAAAGTTGTATTTTCAGTGTATCCGAGGACCGAAACACTACTGATGTTTTGCATTTTGACTTGACATAAATGTATTTTTAGCGTGCCAATTTTATGTCACCACCCTGACAATATTCAAAGCCCCGAGACCAACCTGAAATCTCTGGTGACGCCTCAAACAAGCAGCAGACCTCAGGTTGGGAACCACCAATTTAATCAAGTCAGTTCAATATTCATGCACGTGAAGGCTGTTCTATTTTAGCAGGAAATAGACTTTAAAACTGAAAAAAGATCACAAGGGGGGCGTCGGGTTACATTTAACACAGCGGTTTTCAAACCGTGGGGGGGAGGGCCTTCCCGGTGGGGGACTCCGGATTGCTTCACAAAGAGCAGAATAAACCTGAGGGCCTGGGAATGCCTTGTGTTTTTATTCCGGAAGAAATTATGATGAAAAGAAGTAAGTGGAAGGTAACTCTCGTAATTATTATAATGAAAAGGATAAAAGAAGTGAAACGTGTGACAGGATAGCTCCAAACTTAACAGATATCATGAATGAAAATAATGTAATTAAAGCTTTTTCATTCAATACAGAGCACAACAACCATTACCAAAAATATTGTAAAATGTCACGGTGTCAAACAAAAGGACCGTGGGACAAAACCGGCCCGCAAAAACCTCTACTCTGGCCAAACTACCAAGAAAATTGTAAAAAATTACAAATAAAACACGTACTTTTCAATGCATTTATTAAGAGATTTAGACACAACTCCACAGAGACTTGACCTGAGATATCAGTGACGATGACATGAAAGCTCGGTACCTCACTGCTACCAAACATGCCACAAAGCCATGATGTCAGGATGAGTTTGTAAAAATACCCATGATGCAACAGCTATAAGAGAAGTTTGTCGGACATTTCACTGTATTTTGCACCAAAAGTTCTATTTAAAATTGGGTTTATGTTGAGATTGTAGTCATATTTTGTAGTCATTGCTTGGCAATTGTATAAATATAGACATTTTCTCCATGGATACTTCATGTCACAACAAAGAAAAACGGTACATTTCACATTTAAAGGTTATTTTGCTACTATTTTACCAGTCCGGTCCACCCAACATGAAATTAGGCTGAACTATAATGTGTCTCACACTCATTATATAATGTGAAGAAAAAAACATTAATAAATGCAAATGCAAAAATGGAGGAGAAGCTCTGTCCAACAATCTGTTAAATATGTTTGTTGATATGTTTCTAACAAGAAACAAGAACAAGAAGAATGACTCAGATTACATGTTTTTTTTGTATACTAAGTATAAGATGAGTATTTGCAGGATTGTGAATCTAAATTTGTATTAAGTGTCACAAGCCCCTGCTGAGTTGACAAGCCTCCTTTTTCTGGCATTAAGCCCCACTGACGATCACAATCCCCATCAAGAGTAAAAACCACGAAAGAATACCTTTGAATTAAACATTCATCACCACCTCGCCTTTTTTTTGCCAAATCCTGCCATCAAACTCTTTTTTTTTAATCTACTGTCAATGCAGCCCTCTTCTCTTGCCTCTTACCCCAGGAAAAAAAAAACAAAAACCCAGAAACATGACAAACGCAGAGCTGTGACTGTACTGGTACAAGAATATCACAGGGGGGGGGGGTAAAAAAAAAAAAAAAAAGAGAAATACATGTATAATTCAGCTGTATCTGATCTGAGACCAGCTCGTCTCCCCTCTGCCTTTACTGGTGTCACGGCGGCGTAATGGAACATGCCAGAACAAAGGCTCTGAGATCAGATTGGAGCAGAGTTGAGCAGGCCATCTGGGAGGCAGGCTGAGTATCAGTCACTCTGCCTGCTGTCTGCTGCACTCACTCTCTCTCTCTCACACACACACACACACACACGTGTGTGTGTGTGTGTGTGTGTGTGTGTGTGTGAGAGAGAGAGAGAGAGAGAGACATCTCGCTCCCCCCTGACCGCACGTCATCAGAGTCTTGCAACGAGGCAATCGATGCATCACCGTCGCAGGGACACGCGACCGAGGCAGCCTCAACTACTGACTGACAAATATATAAATTGATAAGAATCTTTGCGTGTGTGTGTGTGTGTGTGTGTGTGTGTGTGTGTGTGTGTGTGTGTGTGTGTGTGTGTGTGTGTGTGTGTGTGTGTGTGTGTGTGTGTGTGTGTGTGTGTGTGTGTGTGTGTGTGTGTGTGTCTTCCACCTCCGGGATATTGCCTCCTTTACAGCGACCACACCCAGGTCTTATTAATGGAGGACAACAATATGAAAACAACAACAACACCAAGGGGGGGGGGGGGGGGGTGATGCCAATGATGATGCGTGCATCCATGGTGCCAGGGGTGCAGGTTGGGCGAGTTGGGATGGGGATGGGGGGGGGGGGGGGGCGATAAAGAAGGGGGGTTGCCAGTTCCTTAATGGTGCTCTTTCAATCACACTTTGCACTTTAAACGCTCTGTGGTTTTGATTAGTATGATATCACTTTCAGGAAATAAAACTGGGGGTGGGTGGTTGAGCGGTGGTGGTGGAGTGGGGGGGTTGAGGGAGGGGGGGGGGATGGGGGGGTGAACATCAGTCATAAAAACACAAGATGTTTTGCTTTTTGCTCGGCCATTATTCTAATGTGTCACGTGACTGCTTGTCGAGAGCCCCATCGGCCTCTCCCTGTAGCCAAATAACTGATTGGGAAGGGAGGTGGGGGGGGGGGGGGGAGTGTGTGTGTGTGTGTGTGTGTGTGTGTGTGGGGAGGTTTGACGGAAGCAGTTTGAATAAGGGGGGAGATATTAAGAGAGATTGGGTGAGAGAGACAGAGAGAGAGAGAGAGAGAGTAAAACGTGATGACATCATTTGAAAGGCATTAGGCTTTTAAAAATGCGCCCGGGGGGACTTGATTTCCTTACACCAGAGCAACACAACACCATCCGGCCTGATGCTCGCTCGCCCGCCCGCCTCTGCTCTCTCTCTCTCTCTCTCTCTCTCTCACACACACACACACTTCCATGCAGACCCCCCTTTTTTTCCCCTTCATTCTTTTTTTTTTTTTTTGATTTGGACCATTGCCATCTTTGTGAGCGTCTGGTTCATGCGAGTTAATCAATTTGAGGTTTAGTTACACTGCTGATGCTAGCATTCCAGCCACTGCTTCAACGTAATCTGAACTTGCAGAATTTATTAACCAAACACCAATTATCATTAAACACCACTGCATTATCCCCCTCCTTTTTACTACCTGACAAGGACTACTTAATGAAATTTTAGATTAAAGTTATTTGGCCTGTGATTTATGGGCATCGGGGAAACTTCCTAATGCAAGGCTCTCTCTTAATGCGCAGATGCTTTCTGTATTTTTTATTTTATTTTTTTTATTTTCCTCTCTGTGGGAATACACGAGGGATTGGAGGAGTCTCTGAGGTATTGCAGCAACCAGGTCTAGACCAAGAAGAACAGGGAGAAGAAAAGACGAGGGGACCAGAACAGAGCAGCCGCGCTCTAAATTCTTCCTCCTCTCCCTCGCGCTGGTTTACCAACTGACCCCGCCGACAGAACTGAAAGAAGGGCAAAGAGTAAAAACTGCGAGAACCAAAAATAACCGAAAATGAAAGGAAAGGAAAGTTTTTTTTGTTTACCACTTGCAAATGTTTTGCGAGATTCAAACGGAGGCAGAATGTGTTACATATAAGGCGGTGGGGTAAACAGGGGCACCAGATGTTCTTTGATGTTAATAATGGCATTTATTATTAATATTAATTAGACCGCATTCAGCAATACATTTGGGCCATTTCCAAGTCAATTAAGCAAAATGGCATTCGGGAGATGTTGAAACGACATTTTAAGGCAGGTGTTCAGCAGCCTCCTAATAAAACATTTTCACAGCTCCTGAAAAACAAGCCGTTCTGAGGCGGATTTTTATTTATTTTCTCCTCTTTTGTTTGCTCTTCCTCAGTGTTTTCCTCTCCAAATCCTTGCGACTGTATCTCGGAAACACCCCCCTCAAAAAAAAAAAAAGGAAAAAAAAAAGGAGGATCAATTCCAGATTCATTATCTGATTAAAACATAGTCTGAGTGGTGATTCACATCATGGACACATGTTGTGTCCACACCGAGGGGGCTACTAATCCACATGTGAGACCCCGATCATGGCCGTCAACGGTGGGAATAAAAGGAGCACTTCCAGGGATTACAGTGCAATTCGCTTTTTAACTGCAATTTGCTTTTTTTTTTTTTTATTATTATTTTTTCCAGGTTTCCCAGCTCCACCACTACCAGCAGACACCAGTCCCGCCAAATCTAATTAGGTGACGTGAGCCAGAGGCCTCACAGCAGGCGGTGTCTTTTCTATATAATCAAAATAATCCTTGGATATAAGGATAAAAAAAAACAAAAAAAACACACCCTTTCTAAAGCTCTATTCAGTTTAATCTAGACCTCTGAATAGGTCCTGCCACACCTCTCAGACTGTGTGTGTTTACGCCGGTGTGTGTGTGTGTGTGTGTGTGTGTGTGTGTGTGTGTGTGTGTGTGTGTGTGTGTGTGTGTGTGTGTGTGTGTGTGTGTGTGTGTGTGTGTGCGCGCGCTCTGCCCTGCTTTTGGCAGCAGGCCCCCATTTCTTTTTTCTTTTTTTCCAAAGCTGGTAGAGGCAGCAGCCTTACAATGGTACATTAACAATCTGTGCGTTCATTTATCAGTGTGTGCGATTTGGACTCTCCGTTCATGGCGCACTGCACTTTTCATGGCTGAAAATTAATGAACAAGCCTCCCCTCGCAACAAACATGCACCTGTGCTGCAGAGATGCTAATCACAAACATTTATATTTATTAGTGAACACCCGCACTAAGGCTGGAGTCGTGGCGAGGAGAGAGGAAGGGGGAGAGGGGAAAAAAAGTAGAAGAGACAAGATGAAATGAAAAAAATAAAAAAAGGAGGAGAGGAGAGTCTCCTTTCCTTTTTCCAGTCATAATGAAAGGGTGGTGGTTTCCGTTGTGCTGAATTGTGTTAAAAGCTATTTGTTTGGAGCACTTCCTTGAATGGGAGCAGGGGTATGGCAGTATCTATTGGGGGAGTGTGATCTTCACGCTGGGAAGATTATTTGCTAAAACTGCTGGGTGAAGGACATCGCATCAACAAAAACAAGCGAACAAACAACCTGTGTGCTCGTTTCCCCAACGCTTCCCGGGCCTGAGGGATATAATACAGGAGCAGAAAGGGACACACCTTCAGGATCTTAAAGAGAGACCCCTCCGTTCAGGATGTCTTTTTTTTCATCCACCCCCACCCCCCCACCCACCCCCTCCGACTGACAGAAGGTGGCTCTCTCACTCAGTAAAGGCTATGCCTCTGCCCGGCTAGGAGAAGAGGAATGGTGCCATAAGTTTCTCCCTGGCACCGGCCCACCTTTGTTTTCCCCCCTACTCAAGTCTGTTTCAGGCTTCAAAGAGCATTGGAAAAAGACACACACACACACACACACACACACACACACACACACACACACACACAAAAATGTCTGAGGGAGCACTGATGTCTCACTAACTTTATCATTCTAGCAGGGTGATCATAGCCCCGTTGAGAGGCTGTGGATGATGCTTGAGGGTCTATGAGTGTGTGTGTGTGTGTGTGTGTGTGTGTGTGTGTGTGTGTGTGTGTGTGTGTGTGTGTGTGTGTGTGTGTGTGTGTGTGTGTGTGTGTGTGTGTGTGTGTGTGTGTGTGTGTGTGTGTGTGTGTGTGTGTGTGTGTGTGCGTGCGTGTGTGTGTTGTCCACCACTGTCTGCATGTATGCATGAGAACACAAAAGGCAGATGGGGACAGAGGTAGGTGTCTTTTAGGACATGAAGACAAAAGCAATTACTAATGTGGTTGTGTGTTTGTGTGTGTGTGTGTGTGTGTGTGTGTGTGTGTGTGTGTGTGTGTGTGTGTGTGTGTGTGTGTGTGTGTGTGTGTGTGTGTGTGTGTGTGTGTGTGTGTGCGCGTGTGTAATGCTATAATAATCAGGGTGTATATTCATCATGCCCCCTCTCAGTCTGTGTTGGCAGGAAGTGGTGTGGTTACCATTAGTGAAGGATGACTAGGTCGGTGCCTCTTTTACTGGGATACTGCTGGATTTCAGTGGAAATGGAAGGATAGAGAGGAGAGGAGAGGAGAGGAGAGGAGAGGAGAGGAGAAGAGAGGAGAGGAGAGGAGAGGAGAGGAGAGGAGAGGAGAGGAGAGGAGAGGAGAGGAGAGGAGAGGAGAGGAGAGGAGAGGAGGACAGATAATGTGACAGTGACAGGAGAATGGAGGGCTAATAGTGGGAAGTGAAGGCTCAATACACTTCATGTTAACAACACAAATGCAAAGCGAAAAATAGAATAGCATTTTTCATCGCAATTGTCTGGCTCTGTGAAAATATAGAAATCTTCACATCACGTATAATCGAGAACATGACAAATAAAGACTCTAAAGTTTAGATTTAAAGTTTATTGGCACAATTTCAACAGTCCAGCCCAGTCGAGAGGAAATTGTTTTTGTTTTTGACACCACTGATGCAGACATCATAATATCTTCAAAAACTACCAGGAAGCAGATGACTAAAGCTTTGGGTCCACATGTTAATCCAATCACAGACACGATTCACACAAGCTGCTATTAGAAAGGCAAGATACTAAAAGTTAACTTGGAAATGTTGCGACAGCTTTGCTCACGTCTCCATTTTGATATCGTGATGACAATTTATACAGTTTTTTTTTTTTATCACAAAGTAAAACTGAAGTAAAATTCTCCAAATATGGTTGGCATAATTTCACGACAAAAACACAAGAATCACTAATACTTTAGGTATCTGTCCGTCTCGTGGACTGTGTGTGAAGGACAAAAACTGCCTCAGAAATATTCTCAGAGTCTGCTCCAATATTTCTGAAGTCCAGCTGACAGGCTTGAGCTCCTTCTGGAGGGAAACGAGTGGTCCAGAAAGCCGGACAGATCACCAACAATTCTAAACACACAGAGAGTCTGGAAGTCTGTCTGGAGCTTTCGGGAAGAAAAACTAGAACTGTTTGATTCCATTCTAACTTCAGCAAGAAAGTTTCTTAATGCTACTTGTGACAGCAGGCAGGTATTATTATTTAATCATATCATAGATTGTGGACTATATTTCTTTGAATGGAAACTCTCAACATCTATTGACTAATAGCTATAAAGTCTCAGAATTTCTAATATTCTCACTGTTGCAATAGTGGACATTAATGTCATTTCAAATTATTTACAAGCAACAATAACAGAGATTTCAACAACTCTTATGAAACATCTTGATACAATGAATTTAAACAGAATCTAATGATAAATTGTTGAGAATCACTATGACAGATGAACCGCATATACTGTAAGTAAACATTTCAAATCCTTTTTAAAGTTGTCTGACCTGCACGATATTTGAATAAGGAGAACAAGGTATCTCAGGGCGGTTACACAATAACGTTCTGAAGTGAAAAGGGAAAGGTTTTGTTGCGTCTTGGGTGTCTGTTTACACAACAACTGTGCTCAGGGCATATTGACAATGCAACTTTTGGAAAATGGCTCCCAAGTTGGAACTGCGGCTCCGTCTCCATGGACACGGAGGGGGGGAAATGCCACTTTTTCAAAAGATTCCAGCAAAAACACGTTTCTTTCTGAATCACTGCTACTGGGCATGTGCTCCGTGGCCGTAGTAAATAGTTCTACATGCACATGGTCGGTAAAAAAATATGATTTTTGATAGAGCTCACTCCTTACCTGATTTATTCATTTACCCCTTGTTTGTTTTTGTAAATAAATGATCACTTTTCACTGAGAAACTGTTGTGGGGTCACTGCTTTGACCGGTGAAGGACGGTGTTTATGTTGTGTTCCCGCAGTTTCTAGGCTGGGCCGTGACAAATGCAAATTCACAAGTAATCGGTGTGACATGTGCAGACTATGGCTGAAGACTGTTTTACTTTTACCGAGCACACGGGAACAAAAGCTATGTATCATTTATGATCCGAGCCATAAATGAGAGCGATATCTTACAATGTGAAACGCGTAGCACATGTGGGACTAAACATGAAGAGTTGAGAGGGTTTCTCCGCCTCCTCCACTCCCTACATTTAAGAGTCCATCATAATATGACACTATTGGGACACATGAGTTAAGATTTATCTCTTTCTCTCCTGGATGAGTGAAGAGACATTAACAGAGAGGAGGTGTGTGATGATGACAATAGGAGAAATAGAAGGAAAGAGCACAATAGAGCGTAGAGTGGGATGTAAAAGACAAACAGGACAGAAGTTAACATAAATAATCAAAGGAAACTGACGGAGACACAAACAAAGGAAACGGCGATGGTCTCCAGTGCACTCGGTGTCGGCTGCCACCTAAAGATGACAGCCACCCTGTTGCACTGTCTCTTTAACGCTGAATAAAGTAGAACTCCTCCCTGAGCCACCATTGATTTCCTATTCATTCCCGAGCATGCTAAATCAACAGCAAGCACAATGGGCCAATCATCAAACCCCGGCTACAGTACCACCACTTCCATCCCACCCTCGATCCATCTGGCACTGGTCAGAGTCTATACTGTACGCCGCCGCATCAATGCTCTGCACACCACAGCCATTAGTGGCGTTATTCTCCATCAATGAAAATGAATCAATTAAGCCTCATTAAGGATGCATATTAAGGTGGAGTAATTATCTGGTGAGGAATGTACAGTGATCGATAGCCGGGGAGCATAAATGCACACTTAAAGACATATATTACCACGAGGGGGATGAACACTTTTAACAAGGTCTCTCTTTGGAGAGAGGGAGCCGTGGCGGGTAAATCTGCTTCATGTCATGCATACATACTACTCTGTGTGTGTGTGTGTGTGTGTGTGTGTGTGTGTGTGTGTGTGTGTGTGTGTGTGTGTGTGTGTGTGTGTGTGTGTGTGTGTGTGTGTGTGTGTGTGTGTGTGTGTGTGTGTGTGTGTGTGTGTGTGTGTGTGCGTGTGTGTGTGAGTCTAAGGGACCATAACCTGGTCGGGCAGTAAATCCAGGGACCAAGGACGCGTCCCGGTTTCCCTCTTCCATGAACTCGTGTAGCATCTTGGAAAATGAAACAAAAAGATTTACACTTTCGCTGCAGAACGCCGCACCGATGAGTCGGCGCTTGGACACGAGACAATGACCGCGTGAGCTAGAGTCACACTTTAAGAATAAATGAGGGGATGGGGGGGGGGGGTCGGGGGGTGGGGGGGCTGTTTAATGCTACAGGCCTTTACCCATCGGCTACTCACATTGACAATTTGCATGCAGAAAGTAACACACACACACACGCACACACACACACACACACACACACACACACACACACACAGACACACACACACACACACACACACACACACACACACACACACACACACACACACACACACACACACACACACAATCCCATGCATAACGCCTATTAAAGAGCACGCTCTGTCCCAGTCGCATAATTTTAATTTGTTATGAAGGTCATTGACAGCAAGTAATAATCACCATTGGGGATCTAACAATTTGCCATTTCGGAACATTGAGGCACTGATGACTCAACTATTAATAGACAGAAGCCCCCTCCCCACCCCACGCAATCCTCGGCCCCTCTCGTGCCTACAACCTCCTAAATGACTAAAATCTATTCTAATATTTCTTTTAAACTACACCGCCCAAAGAAAAAAAAAAAGACTCATGATTCCCATTCATGTTTTGCTGAGACAGATGCAGGCAGATGATGAAACCTGCACAGAGGGTGTCTCCCGGTAAGTGCTTTCCGTTGTAATGAAGGAAAACAGACATTTTTCCTCCCTCTTTATGCTTTTACAAGTGATGTTTAGTGCTGTGAAGACACGGGGCCTGCCTATGCTGAGCTGATGAATTGTTAAGCATTTTTTTTTTTTTTTTTTTACCCCCCCCTTGTTTTTTTTTTGTGCAGAGAGAGACACAATGACAAGTTTTATTTTAGACCAACTCATTTATTCCCTGCTCCAGCATCACCCGAGCCATTCAGACATATGTGTCTGGCATTTGTCGCCAAACAAATAAGTCCAAGCTTAAGCTATTTTTATCAAGTGCGGGAGCGTTTGTTCTTTTTAAGTGATCGTCAGTGTTTGGGGCGAATAGAATGGGAGTTGGAATCCTTTATCTTTCAGAGGCTCAACAACTCAAGACTAATTACAAATTAATCTGGATCTGGATATCTGCAATGAGAAGGCCCCAATAAGAACTTGTGGTGTGCTAAGAGGAGCTAGTTGTTATATATTTATAGGGAGGGGTGGAGGGGTGGTGGTGGTGGTGGGGGGGCTCAATGCACGTCGAGGCAAAGAGGCAGGCCAGAGATGGAGGCGGCCAAAACCCAAAAGACAGAGTAGCACATAATTGCCTGCTTTTCTATATCCAAGCAGCCACATCAAGGCTGAGGATTGTGGTTATTAATAATTGATCATTAGCTTGATAGGGGCAGAGCGGGAGCAAGTTTTTAGCGGTTGAAGTTTGGTGTGGCTGTTTTAGGTTTCTCCTTTGGGTCCTCAGCACTACAGCTGTACTCGTACAGAAGGTCAACGGGGTTTATTGTTATAGATTGAACTCCACAGCCCAAAACAAAAAGGAGGTCACAGTAATAACGGATGATGTGGAGTTTATTTTTTTTACCTTCTGTGTTTTAGTTTGTCGGTGCACCTTCGATAAAAAACCCGCATGGCTTGATTTATTTTGTTTTCAGTGATACTTTGGGGCAAATACTATATTATTTGATATGAAAAGAGTACTTAAACTTTATTAGTACATGTCAAATCAAAAACATGTCCAGATAACAGCGACTTAATTTGTTAAATCCATGCCTGCATGTTGCATCCATCTACTGTGTTATGTGACCACAGAATCTACTTCGAGTGACTTTTTTCTATACTGGACGTGTAATCAACACTTGATCACAGAGTAACTCTTGGAATGCAGCGAACATCTGACTCGAAACTATGGTGGATGGTAGTTAACTTCCTGCTGGGGAAATGGGCTTTGATTTGCTGCCTGGTAGCCAGGGTATGTCGCTCTCAATTACTCACTCTGTCGCTACAGCTAGTGTACTCTGTACTCCCCCCGGCCCTATGGTAGGGGACCTCTGGGCACCTTGACTGTCGTTTAACTGCTTGTGGCATGAGGCAGCTGAGGAAATGGGTCATTAAATCCAACGAGCTGGGGCCGACCCCCCCGGTGCCCCAGATCTGTTTTCAATCAGATAGCCTTCCTTTACAGGAGTGACGGAAAGAAGCCTTGCGCAGCAGCCCAAAGCAGACATTAGTGTCATTGCAGCTTGACACTGCTAATAGCAGCGAGCTAACAAGGACTGGGGCATTTATTTATTTATGTATTGTCATCCCAAAGGTATCTTAGCAGTGAGATCATCCCTTTTCCCGCTGCGTATTTCACGGAAAATTACCTTCTCCACTTGTGTCATGCACGGTTCTTAAAAAGACCCAAAGTGTGCGTTTATTAAACTGCAGACCATCCAAAGTCAGGGGGTAAAGGGAATTAAATAGGAAGCCCCCGAAAGCTTCACAACAGAATGATTTGGAGGTCAGACTCACAACTGTCTTTGGGTTGAGATCAAGACTGGCACCTTTTGGTTCAGATGAGACCCAGACTGAGCACATTTTGTTGGATTGAGAAATGCATCAAGGAGTTTCTTTTGATTTTAACAGAACTGGATGCTTTCTGATAGCGTGTGGCTACTGAAGCTTTTAGTTTTGATCCAGGCTCGGGCCGGTTTTTTCTGTCTTAAGACACAGATCTTGGTCTATTTTAGGGTTGAGAACAGAGCTGATCTCTTGACTTTACCGATTCACTGTGTGGAGCTTGCATGTTAACCTTCTTTGAATCCTACTCCTATCCAACTACAGCCATATATGCATCAATCCATCTTATCAAGTCTCTTTTGTTCTACATAGAATGTGCCAAGGTAAATAAACAAGGTCGTGTCCATCACAGTCCATCATACGGTTCAAAACACATGTATGTTAATGGCCATAGGTGGCAATCTGCCTCAGGTGTACAATGTTTGATAAAGGAGCAGAAAACATGATTATGAGTTACAAAACATGTTATAAAATTCTAAAGGCTGAAGATAATTTTGTTTGCAGATGATGCCCACACATCTTCCGTTCAAAGAATACACTAAAAGTCAACCTCGAGCTGTATTAATGTGTAGCACGTTAAACACAATAAAAAAATATGCCTTAACATTCACTAAAGCAACTATTGTCGGTCACACAATATTTGCCTTAACCAAATGTAGGAGTTAAATGGAGTCTGGTGATAAGCTTAATCAATTATTGTGTTACAGGACTGGCGTTAAAAAAAAGTTGATTCCTTCTGTCAATTTTATGTTTATAAAAATACATGGGGTTTGGCTATCCTATTAACTATAATGCAAATGTAATTGACCAATGAAATAAAAGGCTGAAAGGAAACCCAGAAACAATAATTTGCTAAAATGCTGTGTTCCATTTCACCAGTTTTACCATCCACACAGTCAAATAATCAGGGATGATTAAAGAACAGAAAACCGAGTCAACAGCACTCAAGGGTGACTGATAGTATGGCAAGACAGCAAAAATTAAATGATGATTAAAAATTGTTTGAGCGAGTGACTTTACTTTGAAGAACATTACGAGAAATAACTCAAAAGTAAATTTTAAAGTTTTCCGTGCAAGAGCAGTAAACAACTATAGCATGCAGAATATGGCCTGTTGAGATTCAATGAGATGTGAATTCATTCTGGTTTGTTTGACATTTGTCGATTTGTTTCTAAGGAAATTGTTTGAAGCTTAATCTTAGTCTAATCCATCTCCATCCAACCAAAACAAAAGTCTTGTTGTCATGTTGACAACTGAACCAGCTGTTTTCCAAAGTTTGGTTTGTGGACTTCAACAGTTTTCAGTTTAGAGGACGATCATACGGAGTTGGAAGTGACTCAAGTGTTGCTTAATGTGTACAAATATTGCTGTAAGATTGATGTCCAGAACAATTTTGCCATGAGGTCAAACACTCAAAAGCCTCTTTTGAAACAGCTGCACAAGATTGTCGAAGTTTTGGATCAATGAAGAATTTGTATCAATAAATTGTTGCAAGACGATGGGACATCCTGAGACTTTCAGAAATAGTTGAGTCACTCTCTGCATGATCAGTGGATTAAATTTGTGCAATGTGTTGTCCTTTCAACTCACGACCCCACCATGATGGCCAAGAGTTGTTCTTTAAAAGCAGTTCCTGCAGATGAGCTGGAGATACAACCGTCTGCTACACTCCCTCCTTTCCTGACGCATCCAGCAACTTCAATCATTGGAGGATTGCTTTGTATGGCATCTAAGGTTTGAAGTGGGAATAAAGAAAAAAAGAGGACAGGCCAGTCCCTTGTGCTGCTACGCTGGGGATTTGTTGAACAATCTCTTAAAATTTTGGCACCAGAAAAAAAAGAAAAAAGAAAAAAAAAAGTAAAGACTGTAATTCCCCCTGGTAATTCAAAAACCTGATTACTGAAACAGCAAAGAAACTCAGGGTCACTGCAGCTGATGTTGCACACAACGGAGCGCCAGGATTTGCCACATTGTGACTAACTTTCATTCTTCACATGACCTGAATTAACCACTGGGTGACGGCTCCACAGGAGAAAAGGGGGTGATTGTTTTTAACGTTCTTGCTCTCAATGGTGAGAAGGGTCCCAGGGTTTGAGCAATCTCCAAAAACAGTTCGTACTGTCGTTATGAATCCGAACAGCATTGGAAGTGTTCAGATGCAGACCCGAAGGTGCAGAAAGCGAGGAGCTCAATGAGAGAACTGTGCGGAGGTTAGAAACAGCAAACAGGTCATGGGAAGAGCTTCAAGCTGGGCCTGAACAATGTGGAGTGCTGCTTTCAGCCGGTGCCATGCACCAAACACTGAGGCAAGCAGACTCCATGGGCTGAGGCCAAGGAGGACAACACTGCTGCAAGGAAAGGCACAAAAAGGCAACAAGTGTCAGAGACGCACCGCAGTCTTTCTGGAAGAGTGCTCCACGGACACAAGAAACCAAAGCAAAACTCATTGGGAATTCAGTCCATCGGTTTGTTTGATAAGGTTCTGAATGAAGCTCTTCTGCAAATCTACCGGCAATAAAACATGTTGGAAGCATCATTACGCTGGTGGGCTGGTATGAGGATGACGGAACTCGTCACAAGACAAATTAAATTTCAACCTTAACAAGACAACCTTTTTTGGTTAAAAAACAACAACAAAAACAACAACGGTGTGAACCACTGAAGTTGCTGGTAGTCAAGAGTATGTTCTGCACACTCATTTTAATGAAAATCCAGTAAATTATGATTATTGTTTAATTTGTTTAAATAGTTTCTTTGTTCTGCACTCAAAAATGATCCAAGCATGCAGACTGGCTGTATCCTTTAAAATGTAAGCGTCTAAATGCATTTTCAACAAAGGATCCCCAATAAAACCTTCAACCTCACATTGTCTGAACAAAAACAGGTGGATTTTAGAAGAAGACTTTAGATACCATCACAGAAGGAAAAAAAAAAAGCCATTCACAGAATAGTTTCCAAAGGAAATGACAAAAGTGAAGTGACATCTAATACACTTTCTTATTTAAACAGAAGAAAAAGCTAATTACACAGACCTGGATTCCTCCCGTTGTGACACGAGGTTTTCACTT
Organism: Blennius ocellaris; assembly: GCF_963422515.1. Lineage (NCBI taxonomy): Eukaryota > Metazoa > Chordata > Actinopteri > Blenniiformes > Blenniidae > Blennius > Blennius ocellaris. Next base: position 15,953,154 of record NC_137650.1, on the reverse strand, counting down.
GGATTTCTATGACTTTGCAGGACTGACTGATCTCATCTGCAAAGGAAAAGGGCAGACATTTTGCAGGAAGGTAAATACTTGAAATGTTAGCCTGGGGAGTGTCTTCGATTTGTCCTTTAGGAAGATGCTAACGTGTGATACACCGTGCCCTCCCTTCCTCCCTTCCCCTCCTTTGTTTCTCATTCATCTGCCTCTCAAACTCTTTTCTCTGTTTCCTCTGTCACTGCGAAATGCACGGCGAGCAGGAGAAATTAAAGAAGGAGAAAAAGAAAAAAGAAAAAAAAATACTACACACACTTGTTGCCCGGACTTTTATCTCTGCATTATTCTCAGCGCTCCTTCCGTTCATTTCAGAGAATAAGATAAATGAACGACGTACATTTCGTGCACCTGTCCTCCCCTCCCCACCTTCCTCTCCCCCTAACGATAAGGGATTTCATTAACGTGAGAATGCTTGGGCTGAAAGAAACATAATTGCTTCAGTGTTGTTGTCCTCTCTGCCGCCGACGCCCTAATTTCCTCCTCGCCTTACTCTTGACTGTTAAGTGATCATTATATCAACACAGGGGATGGGCCAAGGGTAAAATATTGACAAACTGCGGTCATGTTCATGCAAAAACATTGAGGAGAGCTGCGTGCGTGTGTGTGCGCGTGTGTGTGTGTTGTCGAGGGGCGATGAAATATTAAACAAATAATAATGGTAAAGAAAATCAACCAATGGCAAGAGAAGTAAGGGCGATGAAAGGAAAAAGATGGGATGATGGGTGGGAGGTACGCTGAGGCGTGAGGGAGGAAGAGAGGTGTTGAGAGAGTGACAGCAAGGACGTGAAGTGAGTGATATGATCAATCGGGAAAGATCACAGAGTCTGGTAATAATTTAAAAAGCCGCCCTGATCTATCAAGCAGCCAGCCGCCCCCTCCCCACCCCCTCCCCCGGTCCCTGATGGATAACTGTATGTAAAAGATACATAATTTTTTGACTTGCCATTTACACAGCATTGCACCTGAAAGCCAAGCAGCATAATAGACAGTTTAAAATGTCAGGGAAGTAAGAGTAAGAGTAAGTAAGAGAGATGGGTCGACCGGTAGAATGTTAATTAGAACGGCTCGATGTAATAGCAGCAGCTTTCGAGACCGGGTGGGGGTGGTGGTGGTGGTGGTGGTGGAGGGGAAATGTCTCGCAGATGCACGTATACATGCTGACATAAACACACACGTCAGGCGCCCGTTCACACAGCGTACGAGAAATCATCGCGTATGTCTGCATCCGTTTACAAAAAAAAAAAAAAGTCTTCACAGAAAACGTTCACCCCCCCCCCCCCCCCCCCCCAACGCATGACAATTTAAACATCAGTGCAATTAGCGAGCGATCCCTCCCCATTCAACCTTAATTTTATGCCCACAGCTGACCAGTCAACAACCAAAAATCTATCTAGTTATGGCAGCGCATCACAAGGAATGTTCAGTGGTAGTTTGGAAATGCATGTATAGGATTTACCTATCTATCCCCGAGCAGACCTGGCTGTTGAGCCCGAGCCAGCGCCACATGATTGTGTTAATTAATCTGCCATTGTGAGCACGGGGAACAGCTGCACGGGCTCTCGTGGCTGCGTTGTCAAAGCAAAACAATGCAATGTTAAGCTTCCCCACTGAATCTTCCATTACAAAGGAGCCTCGACAACGGGGCTAAATTCATAAATCCACAGATCAATTTTTACCAGCACTAATGTCTGACCTTTAAAGCAAAAAAGAGGGATTTTTTTTCTCCCCCTTTAACATGCTTCATTTGGGCTTGAAATATGGTCAGATATGTGATACCTCAGGATTTGGGCCAGATCCCCTCCCCACCTCACCCCCACCCAGCACCCCCACCCATCCCTGCTATCGTAGAAAACAAACACACCGAGCTGAAGAGAGGGGGGGGGGGGGGGGGGGGTAGAGGATGGATGGATGGATGGATGGATGGATGGATGGATGGATGGATGGATGGATGGATAGATGGATGGATGGATGGATGGATGGATGGATGGGGAGATGTCGGTTGGAGGGAAAAAGAGCGAGAGAGACAGAGATCAGCACAACAGAGACAAACAGTGAGTGTGAGGAGCCACCAGCTGGGCACTGGTATTTTAAAACAAAACATCCAACGCTATTAGCGGGAATCCATCGATCAGTGCTGTGTGGTGTTAATTTAGACGAGGGGGGGGGGCAGAGGCTGGGAGGAGAAAAAAATAAACCCAGACAAAATAAGCTTTGCATGTGCTTCACAGGTTAATTCATTGAAGAACAAAGGCATTCACGTGAAAGATCTGAAATTAAGAGTCACAGTTTCTCAGAATATAGCGGTAAAAACAAATTTACTACTATTCATGGGACCAGTAAACTGAATAGATTAGTTAATACACAGCAGACAATTGCATGGGACTTGTTTTTTTTGTTGGGTTTTTATTTTTTTTATTTTTTTTCGTAGTGGCAAACAAAATCCTGGCATTAGGCAATAAGACGAAAAAATTTCCCCTTCATTTAGAAACAACATTGACCAAGGGAATACATAAATAAAATTAGGTAAACTGTGCTGCCACCACAAATTATGTCTGCAATAACAGACTTCACAAATAAATGGTTTAGCACCTCTAATCGAGTTCACAAAATGTTTCACTAGACAACCATTTCACTGCATTTATTACAGCTTCGCTGAATTACAATTTTATTGCTCGCAGAAATCACAGCGTTTGTCTTTAATGCGGCGACCAGATTCATCTTGGTTTTAGGGGGGGGGGGGGGACTATGAGACGCCTGGAAGAGATGGGAAATGGCGTGCCCCTATCACACACTCTCTACAGTGAATGGCATGGCCTTGGTGCATACTTGGCACTTATAGAGAGATGGTGATGCACCCCGAAAAAATCATCAAGATGCCTGGCTCTCACCCCACTCCGCAGCCGAGCCCTTCTGTCTAGCAGAAAGCCCTCCAGCAGCCCACTGAGCATGCAAGACTCTGGGAGGAGAGGAGCCCAAAACGCATCCATGTATCTGACGGATCCCGTCAGTCGCCGCCGACTTTATGTAAAAAACAGGAGGGGTAATGATCATTTCTTTCAGGTTTGAATAAAAGGGAAGAAAGCGAGGAAGAAGAAAAAAAAAAGCTTAGTCCAACAAATGGAGGCAATTTAAATGGCAGATGAAGGAGGCAAGACATTTCCTTCTCCCTGTGACACTGTCTCTCAATCTGCACCCTGTTTTAGCCTGCCAAACACCAAGTCAAATAGTGACACTGAATATAGCAGTGAATTCCAAATCTGTTGTTTAGTTGCCATATTCTTGATAGACTGCACAAATGTTCTTTTTTTTTTTTTTTTTTTTTTACAAGTTTTATTACAATTCTTGGACGCACGGTGTATAAAACTGAATTACTTCTTCTTTCGTCTTGAAACAGACACACTTACACACACAGAACATAGAATCTTGAAAGCTTACAGATGGGGAAGGGTGACATGGTGCTAACGCACATTTCAAAAGTGATGCTCGCTGCAGCATCTCACCTGTCCAACACGCTGGATTTCAGTAAGCCATCAGATGTTGCATTTACCGCAACACTGAACAGTGAAGAGCATCCGATCAGGAGACGTGCGCAGCCCGAGGTTCGGTGCACTTACACTTGACAACTCAACAGGACACTTAGTCGAGCTGGAGCGGGAAATTTTGTGAGAGAAGAAGGTTGATATCTTGTCATTATACTCTCCCTCATGGCTTTGTTAGTATTTACAGCTAAAATATCACTGAGAGTGTAACGAATTGGAAGAAGGACTTTTTTTTTCCTCCTGTGGTACTGTGCTGTCGGCTCCCTGATTGTTGGAGTATAAAAATAATCGTCATGGAAATAGATCTCATTGACAACGTGCCATGTTCACACTGTGAGCAGCTTGTGCCTTGTGAACATAATCCAGAAACGTCCTCCAAAAACTTTCCTCCACAAACTTTCAATCCCTCATCCTCTTTTTGCCCTTCTCTCCAAAAGACGAGAGAAAATGCCAATGCCAGGGAAGACAAAAGACAAAATCCCATCTTGTCAAGTACCAGCAAAACAGGTAGGAATGTGAAGTAACGAGGTGGGCTCAAGGATCAGGAAGGACAGAAAGAAGGGGGGAAGAAACAGTGAGCAGAAAGCACTGTGGCATTGAGCGGGAGGGAGGATTGACCAAAACAGCTTTCCGCATCCTGCTCCCGAAAATCCACTCCTCATCGCTGTGTCTAATAGGAAATTCTGGCTCTGAGAGTGCCTCCCCGGCACAATTACACCTTACCTGTAAGCCCTGCCAGGAGAGGTGGCATTTGGCCGATCCGTCCTCCCATGAGGGTGGTTGGTGGCTTAGCCCCGACTTAGCTCCATGTCTTAAGACGGGAGGATGGGGATGGAACCGGGCGGACCACTGGGACAAACATGTGGGTTTCTCTTTCCATAAAAGCGCAGGATAAGCCCGCTATTCTCAGGAGGGAAGATGCTAACTTCATCCAAAGGTTAAAAGTGGCTCCGCTAAAGTCTCAAGACAGCTGAAGACAGGAGAACCTTTGTGTCCTTGGTTTGTGTCACCTTACTGAGAGTGCGGAAAGACAAAAGTGGAGTTGTCCAGACACCACTTGTGGTTTTCTAGACACAAATAAAGAAAGCCACAAGTCCTTTGAGAACTTTTTGAGTGACTTCCGATTGAGAAAGATCAGGACTGAGATCTCAATGTGTACAATGTGTAGTGGTCCAAGACTTAACCGCTGCCAAGGAACGCTTTTCAAACACTTTTACATGGTGCATATTTACCACAATGCAAACCTTTAATGGACATTTTTTCGGTGAATATGAATTTATTAATTGTGTGGGAAGATAGAACTGCGGTTCTCCAGACGTACCTTACATTGTTCTGAACTCAAGAAGAATGCCAGAACATCCGTGAAGGAAGCTAACACTTGGTTAAACCTACTGATTATGTGAATTCTGTTTGAGAAAAACCAATGTCGAGATCTCCAAGGGTATCATAATTATTCATCCAAAATGATCAAGGCTAAGGGATAACACCATGTTTAGAAAAGACTAAATGACGGGTACCTTAGTGTCCTCGTTTAGTTAAAATTTTCCAGACGCCACTTGCGGTACAGACACAAAGACATTGCTGAAAGAGCGAAAGCCAAAGTGAAACTCATTCTTTGACTAACTTTTGATTTAGAAATATCAAGTTCTTTGTGTATTATTGTGCACAGTAATCCAAGGCTTAATCTAGGCCCAGGAATGACTCCCTCAAACACTTTATGCTTTACATGCCACCACTGAGCAGATAAGAGAGACATTTACTTGCTATAACAACCTATCATCAGCATAAACATATGCTCGGCGTGCGGGACACTGGGCAATGCTAACTTGAGGGCAGATGCAGAAAGAAAACATATAAGGGGAGTCGGCGGAGATGACTTGGGTTCATTAGAGGAGCTGTAAATGAAAGCGAGTAAGGCATCTCATCAAGCACATGTTCAACACTTGGTCCATAAGGGAGCTATACCTGAGGCTGTCGCATTTAGAAGGTGTTACTCTAATAAGACAACAGTCTCTTTTTATTTACAACAAGCACGAGATGACATGAAAAATGCTTTAACACATCTTCTGTTATGCCTTTGGTGAAACAAACACCTTTGTTATTTTGTAAACAAAACATCTAACAAACAGCCCCTTTTGCGAGCTAAAGATACATTCAAATAACATATGCTCTTGACTGAAAAACAACCACACACACACACACACACACACACACACACACACACACACACACACACACACACACACACACACACACACACACACACACACACACACACACACACACACACACACACACACAATAGGTGTAAACCGTCTAAATTGCAATTGCACTGCATCTTGGAAAACAAACACTTTGCTTTGTTACCAAGACAACTGAGATAATGTGATTCCTGCGGCATTGTCAGGACTCCTACTTGCTACATTATGTGTGACAAGCTTAAGAGTAGATCTAGGGGCATGAATGCGCCGATTCAGGCTCCAGCCTATATTGCGGATTGAAGATAGTCCGGCAAACCATATTTGCATGTGTAACCTTGCCAGAGAGTTAAGCTCAGCGGGCTAACATTGTTTCCACGCTTGCAAAACCCCCAGTTTGAAGTCAGCACTGATGTCTAACACTCTGTAATGCTTGCTGTGATTTGATAGTTTATGTTACTCCTCCATCCCATGCTTTGGCCCGGTGAGCAAATGCAGCTCCACTCTGTCAGAGGATTTAAAATGTGATCATTCCCCCCATTCTCCTTACATTTGCGTTTAATATATTTATCTGGACGAAATAGTTAATTCATGATAGAGCCTATGGCCCCATATCCTCCTCTTCCCTCGTTCTCTTTTTCGCTTTTCCATGGCGACAAAATGAATTCAGCTCTGAACCTAATTAATCCACAAAGGTTTCATGTCTTAATCCCCAAAGTCAAGGGGGTTATTGTCCTCACAAATGAGGTCAGTGTTCCTCCCAGTGGAAATAAGCGAAAGAAGGAGCAAAACACAGCGAGCGAAGGGAGGGACCACGGATGCTCACAAAGTGGCTTTCTTTCTCTGCGGCTCTCCTGTTGAATGAGGCTATGATAGGGTGGCGAGAGGCCCCGCGGTCTGAGACTGGAGCCGCCTGCTATCAGCGCTAGGACGGACACACGCATAGAGAGATCAGGATGTAAGAGAGGATGGTTAACACGGCACGACAAAGGCGGGAACAGAAGCGGACCAGAGACAGAGACGTGACAGCAGTGGGCGAGGGAGAGTGAGCCGCCTGCCAATCTTCAGCGCGCAGACCTTTTGAACCAGGTGGATGAGAAAGGCCGGTTCTGATGGTAGCTGTCACCGAGGCGAGTCACTGTCAAACTCTGAGGCGAACAAGCATCATCCAAGTGTGACAGGACGATAGCCATGATACAGCCCTCCGTCTGGTGGGATGACAAGAGGGGATGTGACACACATGGCCATGCCATGCTGCCTGAAGCACAGTCACCACCAGCGGCCCACACAGGGTCTCTGTGGGGGACAAACCCTGGGAATAGCAGCGCGCCGGCCAAATGCTCGTCCACACTCTGGGCACACGGCGGGCCCCGTCTCCCAGGACCAAATGGAGGGAGGGAAGAAGAAAAAAAAAAAGAGTCCGATTGACCACGCTAATCCACATCTTCTCCGCGTTTAGACCATCCTGACAAGAGCCTCCCGGAGATCATCCAATCAAGGCTTGGCTGGAGACGGCGGGGCGGGGGAGGCGGGGCTCGCTGGCCAGCAAGTACTTGGTTAAACAGAGGGTCAGCCAATAGCAGACATGTTGAGGAGAGGGTCAGCCAAGAAGGCAAGCTCGAAGAGTAAAAGTCCAAGATGACACAATCAACAGCTTGAAGAAATCTGTTGCAGTCAAAAGTCCGGCCACTGGACAGTATACAGCACGCGTGGTGGACGCATGTATGCCTGATGCCAGAAACAAGAAGCGACTGCCACAAAAATCCTCAAAATCCCTGCCTTATTTCACATATAAATACTAAATCTATGTACATTTCTATGAAGATGAAACTTAAACTGAATAGAATTGAAATAAATGTCTACAATCACAATAATGTCCATGTGGAAAAGAGACAATTGCAACCCTCAACATATAACTTAATGATATTACATAATTTAAAACTACTAATAATTATAACTGAAGACAAATATTATATAACTGAAGCCAGTTTATTAGGAAAGTAATGCAATTATAACTTTGAAAACTACACAATTTTCCACATTCAATATCAACACTGAAATACCGTGTATATATCAATGGAAGTGTGTCCGAGGTAATAGTCCCCCAGCCATAACTCGTGTTTTTTGTTGTTGTTTTTTTTAATTTGTGCCCCGACAATTTGAAACATAGCTTGATAAGTTACATTCAAAACTATAAAAAACAAAGTCTTTGGCAGCATTATTAGTTATTAATCATTGAAAACATCTTCAAAATGATTTGTGTTGATCACAACCCCCAAACAAAGAACCGAAGCTGAGACTCTTGACTGCACTGAGTTATCTCCAGTTATCATCTTCAGCTGTTGTGTGGTAATTGACTTTATTCCCAATCTATGGAAAACACTTCATCCTGTCTGCAGTGGATTTACCAAAGTACATTAGTCAAAAACGTATCTTCCACAAATGGCTCGTTTTCTACGTGACTGGCAATGTGGCGACACCCAATGTCACGCACACAGAAAAACCTGCACTGGTTTTTAATCACTGATAATTACTGTATCTGCGCTCCATGAAGAGTAAACAAAGTGAACGGCTGCAAAACGTGGGAGAAATGGGAAAATGGGGTGGGCCCAGACTCAGACACTCTAATTTCCAACTTCTCTGTGACTGCTGGAATGAAAAAGAGAAAAAAAATATAAAAGTTTATATTGTCATCTCCCCACGCGGCTGGGTTTGAAATATGAGTTTAAACTGACAAAAGGGAATTAAAATCTGTAAACGCCACACTTTTTGATGCCTAATTTGAAAATCAGCGATCGGAGTGGTGTTTGTTGATTTTTATCAACTCGAGGGTTATTACATTTCACGAATGTGACAATGAAAAATCCCTCAGTCATTCCGATGAGCTTTCTTGAACCGCGCCGGCAGGGAAAGTAATATAAAGTGACAAAAGTAGATGGGACTCCAGTGTGGGGTCAAAATACAAATGACAAACATCACATCCTGAGAGGAAAACGTGTCTCTCTTTGTTCACAAGTTTTAGTTTGACAGAACTCCTGTAAGCGCGTCGCAGGATGCCAATGAAAAATCTGGGGGTCTAACCAGTGACGAGAATAATGTTCCAGTGTAACACCACTACGCTGGCTGGAAACGGACTTATTTTATCATGCTTATAGTGGAACCTTTCACTTGTGCTTGTGCTAAACATGTAACCAGTAGAAGAGCTGCTAACTCCCCTTGTCTTGATTAATGATCCGACTATTAGCTTTTGTCATTGGCAGGGTCTCTTTAGCTGTTACTACATCTCTAAACTCCCATTGTCTTGAAAAGTGCCTCATTACTTCCGAACTAACTCTGTCTTTCATAGAAAGTAAGTCACATTAATGTGGCCCGTACCCACAGTAGCTGTGGTTAGCGGTTAGCTTCCATTTCATTTGCTGCCGTCTGCGTGTCTGGTTTTCTCAGGTTTATTATGGCTGCTTCTTTTCTAACACCCAGATTTCAGAGCATCTTCCTCCCACGAACAGATGCACCTTCAGCTTAAATTAATGACCGACGCAGTTTTAAAACGGACACACTGACAACTAAACTGTCTCAGTCACACGACCACAATACATCTATGTCCACACCAGTAACTCCTAAGTGTTTACTGTTGGTAACTAATAAACTGATTCCTCTCCTTTTCAAAGTAGTCAAGTGGTAATTTCAGAGCATGTTGCAGTCACTGGTGATAACCAAGAAGCTCAGTCTCCTGGAGTGGGCACAATACAGAGGAACAGGAAGGGGTTACTGAGTTACTATTTTTTTTCTTTTTCCTCTTGCGCTCTCCACACTGCTGCCTGCATGCTTCCCCTTCATCTCAGAGGATATATAGAGGAGAAAAAGATTTAAAAGGACTGGGGAGAGAAAAAAAAAAAGAAAGCTCAATTGTTTATTGATTTTATAATAGGCTTAGTGCAAGAGAAATAAAGTGGGGGACTGGCGGGGCAGCTTGGTCAACCAGAGGCAATGGCGTGACAAACACGCGGCTTACGTGCAGGTAACAGCAAGCTTTGAGTCCAAATGCCGGGATATATTGGCTTGAGCCTTTTTTTTTTTTTTTCAAAAGTTTTCTTTCCCCAAATACCCATTCATAGCATTGTTATCCTGATTTTAAACCAGTGCAGACATAATCGCTCTTCTCACAAACAGGGCACGGCCTTATGGTTCGGAAAGTGTGTCGTTTTTTGTTGTTGTGGGATGAAGAGGTTTGTCGGGGGCGGCGCCGAGGTAGGGGTGGGGGGTGGGGTGGGGGGGTGGGGTGGGGGGGGCGTGAAACACCACTGTGACAGAACGAGACTACACAGGTTGAGTTTATCAAAATCCCATGATTACATTTTTGTCCTTTGAGGGGGAAGTCAGGATTATTAAGCTGATGTGCAGGAAAGTAATGTGTAGAACATGCAATAATAATAATAAAGATGGGGGTAAAAAAAAAACAAAAAAAGAGGAGAAAAGCTTTGGATTGTTTGAGCGGGCTTCCTGTGACTACGTACAGCGGCGAAGTGTGTATGTGTCTGCCTCAGAACGCATGGGTGTGCGTAGGGTCTGATATATGGATGATAACACTAATTAGCTCATTTTGTTTGGGGCACAACACTCATTAAAAACCCAGTGGGGCCATTAAAGTTACCATCCCTCCAAACCATTGCTGCCACCATATCCATCTAGGTTGATATCTCGCCTGGCTCTCCCTGCTTTTAATGGCCTCTGCTTCAGGTTGTTGGGTTGAGCAAAGATTTGTGGGGCTTGGATCTCGCCCCGTCCTCCCCCCTCTTGCCCATCCACCCCCAAACCAAATCTCCTGATTTCTATTTAAACCTCTCTCTCTCTCTCTCTCTCTCCACCTCACGCAGCCTGCGAGTTTAAATGAATGCAGTTTGATTCAATAATGAGCAGAGCATTGCAGAATCAAAATGATGGCCAAATCGGGCTCCACACTCAAGTGCCCACAGTGCACGCTGACCCAGAGATTCAAACCAGCAACCTTCCGGTTACGAGCTATCTCAAACTTATTATCTCCTCCTGTAAAGCAGTGTCAGATATCTGGTGACTGGTGCAGTCATACCTGATGATATAAGTGAAGTAAGTACACAGTGTCAGAGATGTCAAACGTACGGCCCGCGGGCCAGACCCGGCCGGCCAGAGTGGTTAATTCGACCTGTGAGATTAAATTTGCCAGCTGTGAGAAATTACGACGTTAACTGCAATGTATTTTTTGACCACCAGGGGCACGCCGGAGTTTAACGTAATGCAACGTAACATAGCTTAACGTCTTCTTTCCACTTTCGTCTGTATCATGTAGTGAATCAATTCAAGTGATCGGGATTGCTACACAAATGTAGAAATGTGTTGACATAATCATAATATGAACTAATGGACTATATTTGTGAGTTCCAGCCACATGTGGGCAAATATTTTATGTCTTTTGAGATGTAATTAGTGTCATAAAAATCCACTGTAATCTGCAAGTTGTAAAGCACATGTGGAGGTGATGCATAATATTGTTGAAATTACAGGTTTTTTTTATTCAAATGTCAGGTTTTTCATCTGTTGTAAAAATACAGTTAATTAAATGTGAACTTTTTAATGATATATTAATACTTTGTTGCACTAAAACAAGACAGATACTTAGAGTTCTACTTATTTATAAATTGCTATTGCAATATTTAGTGGTTTGGGCCACTTAAAATAAAATTGTTTTGATATATGCAAAATGCAAAGTATGTGAATCCTATATATGACTGTATGTCTCAATAAATGTCCCTCAAGTTTTTAAAAATAAGATGCCTACGAGGACTGAACAAGAAGATGAGCAACATGAATTCTGTAAAATCACAGTAACAGGAAATCAAAACCACAACAAAAATGAAATAATCTGTACATAGGAAACAGCAGAAAAAGAAATCGTTCTTGTTTCAGTCGTACACCAAATAGTAGCAGTCTCAATTTCCATCGTTTCCAGATACAACACTCTCCCCTTGCGTATCTATTTCCATATTTACTACCTCTAGCCCGCATCACATGCTCCATCCCAGCTCTAATAGCTGTCTGCCGAAAAGGAGCTGGGGAGGGATTCGCACTTTCCAATCCTGACGAGGAGGGGGCGACGGTTGTTTCCAAGCTTTGCACAGCGATGTCACTGTAATACCAACAAACCTCCTCGCGATTCGGCGCGGCTTGCCGTGCCATAAGGCACATGTTACTCTGCAGCCGGAGAGACTGGAGGCAGAGGCCTGCCAGGATTAGACGAGCAGGTGTAGCATCCCGCTAACAGATACAGCGCAAAGCCACAGCCGAGCCCATTCTCTCTGGGGCTAGCAATGCTAAAGCTAGCTTCTGCTCAGCTAAGAGGGGGTTCAATCCAATCCAGAGCACAGACTACTGTTTCAGATGGGGGCCGGGGCTCAGAGGAAATGTCAAGCAAATGTTCCATCATGGACTTCCACAAGCTGATTATGAATATAGATGATGAGTATTTATGAAATTATGTGAAGTGGGGAAGTTCCAACTTCACTGATAGAAAAATGCCACAGACTATTTATTGGTGATGCAATTGAAAAACTGACAGTATTAAATGGAAAATAGCCATTATAACTATACATTATTAATCAAATAGACTTTACTGGCAATGTTTTCTCCTTGTGTTGACTTGTATCTGTGGAAATAAATACAAATTTTAGTGGTTTGATTTCTTGATAACATTTTCATAATTCCAACTTACAAGTAGGAATTTCCCAAATTAATAATTTACAACTTTCCACATCATAGAATTGAGAGGCAAAATACATCTATTTGTGTGGATTTATTTTGGAAAAATTTGGAATTTTAATGACAAACAATACAAATACAAGGCATTTCTTCTGTGTACCAAGGAGGTTAAAAATGTTATAAGAAGTGAAATATGTTAAACTCAAGACCGCAAAAAAAAATTATAAAAGAAATAACTTTTTACTTTTTTCACTTCATTCGCCCCCATTATTCTTTCCTGTTGGAGTAATGGTAGCTAAAAGCTACAGTCTGCAGCTGTTTGAGACAATTATTCAGTCTTTTTTTAAGGAATACATTATTTATCCCCACTTCTTTTTGGAGGATTTCTTTTATTTTTTTGTTCTGATGCCTTCGGGAGCAGCTTTTGGACTCTGACACTATCAAGCATCATTCCTTAAGTTTTCATGCACAGTAATTGTGTATAACCTGCGTGTGAAACCTGGTCGCGCTCACACATAATGCAGCAGACACACATGCTAAGTGCTCGGGTCAAATCCCAAATAGCTCCCTTTTGCCATGTTGTTGAAAGGCAAGACTCTGAAAATATCCCGGGTCTCAGGTCTGGATATTAAGAGTGTTGATTAGATATATGAGTTTGCCATTTGCCCACGGAGCGTGGAGTGTCTCTGACAGAACTGGGGACCATATGGCTGGTGAGAGATTTCCCCCCTCTCTTCCTCTTCGCGCAGCCTGACAGCTGGATGGCTGCTAACTGGGGACGAGGAAGCTTGGCAGCTGCAGCTGAGAGCAACGCTTTGATGCCGCTCACCCTTTTTCACTCTCACTCTTTCTCTTCCTCTCTCTCCTTCTCCTTCTCCTCCCTTCTCTTTCTGTTACACACACACGCGCACACACACACACACGCACTCGGATGAAGAACCCACGCACCCACTACCAGCCAGTGTTAACTCAAACTTTCTGCAGATCGGACAAGAGAAATGGAGGAACTGACCGCGCGCGTCGGTCGTTAACTGAGGTCAAACCTTTTGTACTGGAGTACAAAAGGCTCTTGACCCAAGTTTCGTACATTTCCGATATCTGTTCTAGATCCTCGAAAGGTCTTGAGAAGCGCTCAGACCCTTGTTGTGTTTTCGCTGCCTAACTCTCGGTGCCCCAGACCCCAGGTTGGGAACTGTACTCCTCAACGAGGACGGAGGGGAAATACAAGTTTCCTGCTTTCGAATAATCTTCTGTCAAAAAGAAGCCGGGGGGGGGGGGGTACACGCGTGGGTGGTGGTGGGGGTACAGGAGAAGTGAAGAGGAGGAGGGTGAATAGGCCTTTGGGAACACATTAAGATGTACGACTGGAAAGTGGGGGGTGCAGGTTTTCGTTCTTTTTCCAACTCTCACAAAGAGATCTTTCATCATTTCTTAAGCAAAAAAGAAAAAAGGAAGGCGCCGTTGGATGTTTAGATGCAGATACCTGGATGCTTTATGCAGAATGAAAGAGAACTCTATTCTTTTGAATAAAACTGTAACAGCAGGCAGGTGTTTTTCTTCTCTCCTGTTTTAATCTTAACTCCCATCTGCATCGTTTGTGCAGCACTTGAATGTACAGCTGTATGTGTGCAGTGTGTTTTCTCTTTAATGACAAAGCTTTAAGTGCAACCTGTATGATGTTTGTAATTGAGGTCACAACAGCAAACAATGTCTTTAAAAGCAAGGAAGCTTTCCAAGCAGAATGCCAGTGTTCGTGCCGACTCCTGAGCATGCACAGGAGGTAAAAGCAATGCAGCATCTTGAAAACGGCCTCATAAAGATAATCTGATAAATTTTTATCTAACCCCTTAAAAACAAGGGGGCAAAGGGACAAACAGCATAACAGAAAACACTGAATATGTGAAAATACAGTGATGTTACACATCGAAATAAACAGGAAACAATGCCAGCAGCACCAACAACAAGCACATCAAGTCCCAACCGACTGTGCTGCTTTATGCCAAATGAGCCTCCACAGATCGAGGGTGTCAAACATAAGGCCTGTGGGCCAAAACCGGCCAGTGACTAATACGACCAAACCCCCAAGAAAATTATAAAAAGAAAGTAAAAAAAAAAAGTTTTATTTTAAAGGTTGTTATGGCTCTATTTTACTGGCCTGGCCCACTCATGATGAAATTAAGATGTATGTGGAACTAACCCTGTCTCTCAGGTGCCCCCCCAACTATGGTAACACCGGCCTATATACAGCTCATTTACATGAGGGCACAGGTCAAATTAATAGTTCTAATATTGTAATACTAGAATAATGCAAACAATTAATTTTGGTCAAAATCTTTCCAGTTTTCACTATAAATTGTAGCAGAAACAACCAACAGCGCCAACTCCTGGCCTGGTGTGCTAACTACATGACTTCCTGCATTTCTGTCATTGCTGTGTGAACGTGAAACTTTCCTGCAATGAAAACGCAAAAAATTATGCATTTTTACTTGAAGCATTGTGGCGTAAACGGGGCCTAAAAGGGTAATTAATGATGCAAATTCAGATTTTTTTTTTTTTTGTCACATGCTTTTGTGTTAAGCCGCCCTTCACTCACTTATCCTTAACTGTACACCGGCTGCAACATTCACCCCCCCCCCCCCCCCCCACCACACCATCACCACCTTCCTCTCTCTTGTTGAAGACCCCCTGTTGCTGCCCGCTATCAACCAGCCCTGAACTGGTGAGGAAGAGGAGGAGGAGGAGGAGGGCAGAGATGATGTATAAGAGCGAGTGAGGAGGAGGAAGTGAGTGCAGAGGGGGGGGGGGAGAAAAAAAAAGAGGGAGAGCAGAGTTTGGCTGGAGCCAAGAGGAGAGCAGCTGGGCACGGCTAACAGGGAATGATAATGACCTCAGAAATCTGCTGTTCGCTCCACAACAATAGGGTGCTCAGTCGCCTGGAAAATTGTGTTCATCAGCTAGCTCTGCTCACTTACTAATTGACATTGCCAAATATTTTAAGAACAATTGGAATGTGGCAGGGGGAGAGAGGGGTGCAAAAAAAAAAAAAAAAAGAGAGATCTTAATCCCTGGACTTAATTCCTCTCTCACTTTTTTTCTTGCTGTACTCTCTCTCTCTCTCTCTCTTCTTCTCCCTTCTTCTTTTTAAGATGTAATTTTTCATGTAGCTTTCTGCTCTCATGTCAGCGTTCTGATGTTGACACAAAAGGCTTTTCATGTGACCTGTCAATGGGGTTAAGAGGGGGAGATCGAGGAGGGAGGAGCGGAAAATTAGAGAACGATAAAGTGAAGGAGAGAGAAGAAGACGAAATTCCTCAGTCGTGGCATCACATGTCTTTTAACGAGGCAAAGGTCAACGTATTCTCAAGCTGCTTTTCATTTTTTTTTTTTTTTTTTTTTCATTTCACTAAACCAGATCGTGCCCAAGTTAACTGGTTTAAACAAAGCTGCCCTCACCCATCCACCACCGCCACCCTGTGCCCGTCTGCACCCCCCTCCACCCTCCACTCCCATCCACCGCCATCATTTGCATTCCCTGACTGGGAGCCCTGCCTCATTTCACAGGAATCCCACATTGACGGAGTCAGACAGCTGTCACCAGACGGGAGAGAGAGAGAGAGACAGAGACAGAGAGAGAGAGAGAGAGAGAGAAGGGGCGGGGGGGGGGGGGGGGGGGGGGGGGACTTGGCATTCACCCTCCTTCCCTCCCTCACTCCCTCCCTCTTTTCCTCCGACCCCTCCGTTAAGCACACACGTAAACAATCAAAGAGGAGAAACTTTTTTCTCGCCACTGTAGAGTTTTGCTTGCATTTGCATGTGCATCTCAATGCCGCTGCTCGGTAAACACACTCACAGCAACTTGCGACTGTGATGTTAATTCATGTCTGTCTTTTTTTTTCCCCTCCTCCTTTCCTCTTACTTTGAGCTTCCCTCCCTCCCTCCCTCCCTCCCTCCCTCCCTACTGCATGGTCAGTCAAGTGAAGTAAGGCGTAGTTTACACGGCAACGTTTTCAAGTAAAAAACAAAAAAACGTCCGGAGCATTTTGGGTGACAGTTTACACAACTACGGTTGCTGGAGCCACTGGAAACAAAACTTTTTGAACTTTCTGAAAACCCTCCTGACATAGTCTCCATGGAAATGGAGCAAAAACAAAAAAAAAAAAAACGCAACTTTTTGAAAATGTCGGGCTCCATTTCCATTCAGATGGTAGAAATGCTGCACCTGCACAGTAGTTCTTCTGCACAAGCAGCAACAATAAAGTTGAGAAAATTAAGCATGGAGAGAGCAGCAAATGAAATGGACGCAGTTCTTTATGGGCGCTAATGCTAATAACAGCTACTGTACATACAGGCTAATGCAAATGTCACTGTGGCTCTGTTTATTCAACACAGTTCTGAAATAAAACAGTGCCCAGAGCCACTGAAAATGCAACTTTTTCATAACTCCAAAGGTGTAACTTTTCAAAAGTGGTCCGATTCCGTCTCAGTGGAAACGGTGGAAATACCACTTTTCGGAAGCACTCTTACTGCGCTGTAATAAATAGTTATTCTGCACACGTGCAAATAGATGGGCGGGACTTGGCAGTTTCATAATTGAGAGTCACCTGGAATCGCAATCTGACTTAAAAATCTGTTGCTACAAATGTCTGTGCTAATGTTTATATTGTATTGTTCTCTGCTGCACGTGTGCATAGTTTCAATACAAAAACAAACAACAGCACCAACGAGTGGCCCAACATGAAAACTACATAATGTTCAATGTTTCAACTGGCATAGTTTTCAGAACACTGCCGTATGAACATAAAACGTTTCTTAAATGAAAACATAAAAACGCAGCGTTTTCACTCGATACGTTGTTATGTAAACCGGACCTAAAAAAAGGTGCATTTTGTGAGCTTTGTCTCCGCTCTTTTTACCTTTTTTTTTTCCCCCCTCTTCTCCGTTCTCAGTCAGTTTCAGCACTGACAACAGAGAAGATAGCTTATTGATGTATTAAGAATATTAATATGCACGTAGTCTACCTGACAGTGTAAGGCAGCCTTCTGTTGTGGAAAGATAAATATTATGTTTTAATTATAAAAACATAAAACAGAAAATGGGGAAGACAGACGAAGAAGCGGAAGAAGAGGAGGGTGTGTGTGTGTGTGTGTGTGTGTGTGAGTGCGTGAGCTTATTTCAGGGGATGTTTTGGCAAAGCTTTGGAGCTGAGGAGTGCGGATGGCATAATGCACTGCTGTTTACTGAAGAATGTGATGCCCTGTCATCCCTCTCTGCCTTTTTTTTTTCCTCCACTCCACTCTCACTCGGATTGCCCATGTCGTTCCTTTTTTTTTTTTTTCCCTCCTCTTTTTTCATCTTTTTTTCCACCATGTCCTGGCTTCATAACCAAGCGGGGAATCCTAACGTGATCATTAAGACATAAAACGGGCTGATAAATGTTTCATAAGGACACGGCTAGCCACTGATAGCCACCCAGGAATACTGAGGAGCGAAGCCGGTCTCGCAGCCACTTCCCTCGATCAAACACAGCCGTTTGGAATACAATTGAAATTTTTAAATATCTAAAAAGCCAAGGCTAATTCCCACCATGGGTAATATTTACAAATTGAGTCTGAGAGACGGGCTTGGGGAGGAGGGGGGGGGGGGTACAAGAGAGAGAGAGAAGAAAAAAAAAAGGAAATCAAATGAACTGCGAGGAAAAAGGAGAAAGAAGAACAGAGAAATAAATTGGCCTTTTATATTGTGCAAGCGTGTACAAAAATACTAAGTCTGCATTTATCCGAGACGTGTCAATCAGAGCCGCACACTGACAATTAGTGCGTTTGAATAGAACTTTTATCATTTACCAGACACCAGAGTCCTGACCTACTGTACAAAAATACAGCTCGGGGGGGAATGAATGTGCCTGTAACACAATGACTGTCTATTTAAGTTTGGTGACACATAAAAAATACAGATATGACAGGCCAGACTTCTCCAAATGAGTGGTGGTGGTGGTGGAGGGGGGTCTCAGGTTTTCTAACCACTGAGTTCGCTGATTATAGAGCGAGGAAGAATGGTGCGAGAGGAGGGAAGGAGCGAAGGAACGGATGTCAATTACAAAGACAAAGTCATTTGCGAGAGAAATAGGGGAAGGAAAAAAAAAAAAACACAGAGCTGTAATTCATTATTTTTTAATGCACATACTTTTACACACATGTAGCGAGGCGCAGACTTTTTACGGAGGCGCTGGCCTCATTTCAAAGTGTTGTCAGAGGAGGAATAATGCCGTATAAAGTAAACGAGGTACGTATAACTTATTGTGGCGTTTCATCCGAGAATAAGTGGATTAGATTCACTCTTTTGAAAAGGGGAAAAAAAAAAAAACGTTTTTCAAACGCCCGAATCTGCATCTGGTTAAGATTTCCTTCTATTAAGTTTTTATATCTGTTCACTCACAGCCTGGATTAATCTGCTGATTTCCAGGGGTGGGCAGCGAGGGGCGCCAGAGAGCTTCAACGAGAGAAAGTCTGATAAAAAAATTGGATGGTTTGGGCAACGCAGTTTCTCAACTTTTGTTCATAAAAGTACATTTGAGAGAATAGAGCAAAACTGTGAAGACAACGTTACAGCTGTGAGAGTTAAAGACTGCATATCAAGGCTTTTAAGATATTTCAAATTAAGAGCATCTTCTACTTATTGCCCAAACAAATCTGTCAAATTTCCTAATAAAATCTCTCAAGGTTTATAATTCATAATTACACTTAGATTATTACAAAAACAATATTAGGGAAAGTGTTTAATATAAATATATTCATGCAAATGTTTTGTTTTGATTATTTATTTCTTGCAAACATGTCAAAATATGTACAAAATAAAGATTCCCCCCAAAAATTGTAAATAATTTATACTGCTTTTAATGTATTCATATATTTACATATAGGTACAGCAGCTAAAACATAACCTAATAATGTGATTTGCTCTGCTGAAGTACGACAGCTGAAGTAAATACACCAAAGTTGAGTTTAAATTTATGAAGTACTGCATTTTAAAAACTGATTCTAGCGTATATTGGCGCTACAAACTAAGGCAACTATTGCAAATTAGACTGATTGTTACTGCTAACTTTCTTTACTTATTCAGCAGTAATAAGAAGACATCATTCCCCTGTCTTTATTAGTTCCTTTAAACAAAGCAGTGTTTAACTCTCAACGGAACATCTACTCAAAGTATTCCTCCGGCAGCAGACAACTGGCCTGCAGAGACTTTTACTGGATGACATTTAATGTTACAGCATGTTGTGGAGGAATGTTTCTATGGTTAATGTGCTTACTGCGCTCGTCTTCACATCCACTCTGTCCATTAGATATATCTACTTATCCTTTACATGGTTGCAGAGGGGCTGGAGGAAATCCCAGGTGATGGAGCATAACTCACACAGCTATACAAAGCACAAGGGATTATGGGAAATCCAGAGTTGGTAAATCCGGAAGGCTTTTTTTTTTTTTTCCTCTTTAATTTCAACGATGTTTGAACTAATATCAGGTTATAACACGAGATTTCTCGCATCATTTATATTCATAGCAGTCTGGATCTTGTTCAACTCTACTTTATGCCTGTGTTAATGACATAGTAATTACTCTGTAACAGTTTGTATGCATGTGTAATTACGCCCCCATTGTACAGTCGCAATTAGATGAATATCCACGCTTTATAACCTAAGGCGTCAAGTTGGCAAATCCAATTTCAATTTGTATGGAGCAAGCATTTTGCCTGCTTGTTTGAGCCGTGGTAAGACCAGGGATATGCAGGCTAATCCCTGCCATGTTAAACGCAAAAAAAAAAAAAAAATGTAGACATGAGGGATTCTCTGGAGAGAGAGAGAGAGAGAGAGAGAGAGAGAGAGAGAGAGAGAGAGAGAGAGGGTGGGAGTGTATGGAGTCTTTTACAGCCAGCAGCAAAGAGGTGGGAGTGTTTTATTTTAAAGGGAAGGTGGCGGAGACGCATGCGAGGAGGACTGCTGCCGCTGTAGGCCTTGCACGCTTGCCGCAAAGCCAATTTTATACAGCTCCGGCTACATTTAGCCTGTGTCGCGGCGGCAGAATGGAAAGACGCTATCGTGCAAAATGTGGATTTTCTATGGAGATTTATTTGCATTTAAGAGGGGAGTGAAAGGTTTCTCTTAGGGATGAGATAAATGCCTTTCACAAATACCTGTTGCTGAACATCACCACTGCACTATATTTTCTTCCAGGTTTTCTGAAGCCTGATCATCACAGAAAACAATTACACGAAGTCAATTCAAGGAAAACAAAACAAAACAGGAGACGATGATGGGCATATATGTAATTAGCTTTTTTGTTTTCTGTCTTTTTTTTTTTT
This sequence comes from Blennius ocellaris, assembly GCF_963422515.1. Taxonomy (NCBI): domain Eukaryota; kingdom Metazoa; phylum Chordata; class Actinopteri; order Blenniiformes; family Blenniidae; genus Blennius; species Blennius ocellaris. Next base: position 15,932,288 of record NC_137650.1, on the reverse strand, counting down.
ATAAAGAGGCTATCTTTAATAGGAAGAAACATGCTGAAGGTTAGCTGCAGAGCTGCATTTAATAAGGAAGGTCTTTAGAGGACATCTCCGACAAAGGCCTTTGTTTTTTCTGCTCTTTCTTCCCCACTTCTTCCCTTTTTTTCCCCTCGCTCGTTGCTTTTAAACAAGCGCCGTCTCAAAGACAAAAGTGGCAGAGTTGACCTTCTTTCACAGTTGAGATGTTATTGTTGATTACTATAATTTAAGTTTAACTCAGAATTGCTGTGGGTAGGTGGCGGGGCATGAAGCTCACAGAGCGCCGCCTTGTAGGTACGGAGAGAGAGAGAGAGTGAGACAGAGAGAGAGAAAGATGAGGCTGAGATATTAAGATAAAGACAATGGTACAGTAGCCACATCCTGCTCTCTACAGAGGAGAGTGACATATCACATACTATAAAGCATGGTCTCTCACACACACACACACACACACACACACACACACACACACACACACACACACACACACACACACACACACACACTGAACAAACATGGCACCTTTCTCCACATGAGACTCAGACACATTTTTCTCACACATCAAAGCTTCTAATTTGAGAGTCCCTGAGCTCCAAATGTGCTTCACATTGTGTAAGTTGTGAAAAGCGACAGATCAAGTTGTAGGTTTTTTTTTCTTTCTTTTTACCACTGATTAAAAAACAGGAAGTGGTAAAACAAGTATTGTTAATATTTTCTTTTTGTGCCAAATCTATTTGTTTTCTAAAATGCTGAAGAAAAAGGGGCTGCCGAATGTCTCTCGTCCCCACTTCGATACAAATCAATTTTTCTCCTTTATGGTTTTTTGCATTTTTGTTTCCGAAAAGTTTAGCGCTTAGAGGCAACCTTTTGAAACTGATGACATTTTATACAGTAATGGCAGAAATTCTGAAAACTATGCAATTTTCATGCCTGGCCATGAGTTGGTCGTGTTTTTTTTTTTTTTTTAATTGTTTTCTTCTTTTTTTTTTTTTTTATGAAAACACACACACACACACACAAACACAACAGAGAACAATACCCTACGCATATTAACAATGTGAGTACACAGTCATTCGTATGGACAGACGTCAAACTTTGATTGTTATTACGGTGACTTAACTATAAAACTACCAAGTCCCAGGAGACACTCTGGAGAAAACATTGTTCTTATTGTCCATCTCCTGAGCATGTGTACAACTACTAGTTACTACAGCCGTGAAACACAAACACAGTAGCAGCGTTTCCAATGTTTACATGGAGACAGTGCGAGTGTGTGTTTTCAGAAAGTTGCGTTTTCCTTTATTTACACAACGATGGAATGGGACTATTTTCAAAAAGCTGACTTTTCGGTGGCTCTGAGCACCGTGTCATGGACATGAACAACCAAACCTCAAAAATGTCCAGTTTTCATTGGGAAATGTTGTCGCGTAAACGGGGCCTTTGACATCTTATTCTGGGAAAGGATGGGACACACTACCTGCACACTCACCAGCACAAAGAGCAAAATCAGGACCTCGTGGAAACCAGTGGGGTTGTTTGCGCACTGTTTGAATGGATTTCTGTACGTATATTTTATTCTTTAATCCTGCCCTTCTTCTCCAGAGGTGGCGTCTTCAGGGCGAGATTTAACCACTCCACTAAATCTAATGCAATGCTTTGTCCTTTGTTCATCTGGTAGTAAATACTACCAGTTTTATGAGTTTTTTTTATTTTTCTTGTATACAGCTTACAGTACCTCTGAAGTTGTTGAAATGCCACGAGCTGTAGCCATCAGATTCAAAGTGCTTGAGTCAAAGAGACAGGGGGAGGGAGAGAGAGAAAGAGAATGAGAGAGAGAGAGAGAGCAAGATATGGAGGGAGAAACTTCCAGCATTAAAATTCAGAAGATAATTACATCCGCTACACCCCCACCCTGTTGAGAAAGTGTTATGTTTAATAGTCTCTATAAAGAAAATAGGTTTTTATCTCACTCTCATTTTCATTAATTCCTAATTGGGGTGGGGGGTTGTCTGTTATTATTTCTTAGATTAAAATAAACATAGCCTGTCCCATGTTCAAACCCATCACACTACACGGGCACGATAAGGACTTCATGCCTCTGTGAATAAATAAACAATTATGTCTCCACTGGTGGAATTAAGTTGCTTACAGCCTTAAGCTAAGCCACTCTGATTTATATTTATATTTATTTATATTTTTTTCTTTCTCAAAAGACTTAAAAGCACATCCTCACGCTTGCAAATGAAGTTCACTAATTTTTTTGACCTGCTTTATATGTATATCTTTAATTAGTGTCTTGTTTAGCTTAAACCGACTGATTATCGCGTATTCGTGACCTAATTACTGCGCACGCTTCTTAACGCCAGCACAGTGCCCTGAGGAGCAACCAAAAGTTACCTTTAAAAACTTGTGTAATCATTAGCAATGAGCCTCCCTTAATCCCTCTAAACATACACTTATCTAGCCCCAGCCGGCCTGTGTTTGCTGGGAAGGGAGAAAGGGAGGGGATTGGTTGTCTCCGACGTGTTTATTAAAGACATTTATTAATCACTGTGGTTAAAACGACTTTGTCCCTACGCTCCTACTCTTTACTCGTGTTCCATGGGGGATCCAGGCTGCTAACCTGCAAATGAGAACGCTGTGATGGAGCCTGTCTCCTCCTCCCGTGTTCTCAGGAGTCTTTGACCTAATCTGAAGGATTGCAATGCTAACACAACACTGGGCAGTGTTGGAGCTGCGTCCAACATGGCGTGAGTACTCCGTAGTAGGAGCAAAGCCTTGTGGGTACAGGTTGTGTTGTAAACGGGGTCAGCGAGAGGAGCTTCTGCACGTCGTCGGAAGACCGCCGTGCTGTGTCGCGCAACGGCGTTTCAATAAACCGAGTTAACTAAACAACCAGTGTGCGGTTCATGTAAGCAACAATGGGAAGGTTTACGACCGATGAAATATTTAAATATTGGGGGCAAGTCGAGAGTGGCGATCGTCACTACCAATCCGCAGACGGACGGCTGCGCTGTCGCTCCTCCTCACAGACCCGTTCCTCTGTGCTCGGTAATTCAACGGAGGGGAGACGGAAAAACGTAGCCGGCGTTTCTTTTCTGTACCATCCAAAAAAATTTCAACGGGACCATGTGCAAACCCGTCCCACACCACAACATCCCAGAACAAATAGTGCGATGGAACCGCGGCTAAAGTCATTTCAGTTCAGGGGCCACATCAAGCCCAAATTCAGACCAGCCATAATAGCCTGTAAATCTGAATGTCAAAGTTTTGTTGTGTACAAACTATCGCAACGTGAAGCCAATTTGAATGACACACAATGACAATGAATTACAATTACAATCACAATGACAGCATGGTTTTGAGGATAATGGTTGTTATAAGGTGGCTGGCTTTCATGGCATCGCTACCGATATCTTAGTGGTTTGACTGGATTGGAGCTTCTTGTGGGTTTTGGCACAGGGGCCTTATGTTTGACACCTCTGTCTTATAGACTGTTTTTTTTTTCTCTCCTTGCCATGCAATAACCCCAACTAGTTGAGTTCAGACGGTCTGGCATAGATGACACTTTATTTTTCTCTATTGCAATGCTCATGAGTTCAATGAGTATTTCAATGTGAGCTTTCAGTTTGCAGTGTTAAATGATGAGAGATACTTATATGTCGATAAATAAATTGAAGTGAATGTACCCTTGTCTGTCTGGATGTGTGTGTTTAAAGGTTCCAACATAAGCAAAGCACTGCAAGGGTGTGTGAGGGTTTGTGTGTATTTGAGTTATGTGAGGAATGTATGGCTCTCACTCAATTTTCATTCTCTTTTGAAGACAATTTCCCCACTGATATCTATATATACAGTGATATACACTGGGATTTGTTGAGAAAACTACATAGGAATGTGATTTAAGTGTACTCTATCTCATTCTTACCTGAGGATGGAGAAGAAGGATGTGGGCTGTCATCCTGGATGCTTCCTGTCTGCGAGTGTCCGCCGCCTGCCCCGCTCTCTTCTGTCACATTGGAGGAACCAGGGGTGGTGGAGCGGCTGATGGACTGGGACTCGGGGTCACTTGCTGACCCGCGGCGCTCGTCGAGGCCTTGTTGAAGTGCTTCTTCCATGCTTCTCCTGTCTTTACCGTGGATTCTTGAGTGGACAACCATCTGATGGTAGGTTCTGAAGACCCGTCCACAGTCAGGACACTCTGAAGGTTTGTCCTTCAGGCTGGACAGATTGGAAAGGCTGTAGTCGATATTTGGGCTGCCCAAGCCAGCCAGAGCTCCAGGAGCATCAGCACCACCATGGTGAGCCATTAAGTCACGATGACTGTCGTAGCCTCTTCCATCTTCCTTCAAGGACATCATGGTTCCGCCAGACACCTTGGATACCTGCAAAGCTTCAGAGAGCTGCTTTTGCTTTGAGCTATCACTAGCAGCAATCAGGGAGTAGTCTTGTTTATCTTTTGAAAAGGGGTGCAATGCCCCTGTGCCACTCATCTCATCTTCCTGCCCTGTGGGTATATGGTGTGAATGCTGCTGCTGATCCTTGGGCATGAAAGCTCTGTCCATAGCCATGCCGCGAGCCATTATCTGCCATGCTTGGTAGCTATTGAGGGAGTCCATCTCTGCAACTTTTGCAGCTGCCTGGAGGCGCTCCATACAGCTCGACTTGAGTGGTGGCACAAGGTTGAGACAACCAAGGAGCGAGCGCTTCTCATTTTCTCCCAATGCGTGTCCCATTCCACCTGCCATTGGTCCCAGAAGCTTGCCCAACATCTCCTTTTCCTTCATGGCTATCCCTGCCTTGGCCAACATCTGGTGCTGCTCACTCAGACCCTGCTTGTCTGGTGAAAGGAAGCCTCCCTGGAGACAGGAGATGTAGCGGGAATAAAGGTTAGCATGAGCTTCTTGAGCCAGACTGTTCATGCTATTGACGGCAGCTATGTCTTGCTCACTATGCTGGGGTGGCTTGCTCTTGATGGCCAGTTTGTTTAGGTGCACCTTCATATGGTTCTTGAGGAACCAGGGTTCCTTAAAGCGGCGGCCACAGATTTGGCAGCAGTGTTCAAAAGAGTCCTTGTGCTTTCGCATGTGACCCTTGAGGAACCAAGCTTGGCTGAACACCTGGCCACACACGTCACAACGAAATTCAGTGGCTGGCTGCACACCTCCACCTCCACCACCAGCTGCGCCCTGTGTTGTTTCAGCTGTAATGTGGGCCTTCTCCACATGGCTGATCAGCTCTTCTTCGTGGGAGGCAGCAAACTCACAGAGAGTACATTTGTAGGGCTTGTGAAGTATGCGGATATGGCGGTCCAGCTCCTCACGCTTCTTGAACTTCCCTTTGCAGAAGGTGCAACGGAAGCCTGTCGTTGGATTCAGGGACTGCTCGTCTTGGGCGCCGGCCGGCTTGGGTGAAGAGGAAGGCTGGGACAGTGTCTCCGGGGTGGCGAGGCCTGATGGGGTTGGTGGACCGCAGGTTGAGCCTAACGGCTGCTGAAGGGTGTTGGAACTGCTATTGAGGCTCAGATGTGGTGTTTGAGGGGGCGGAAGGAGACTTCCACTGCCTCTCATCTGCTTGTCCCTCAGGATGGCCCGCTCCTCCAGCTCATGCAGCAGCCGGTTTTCCTCTCGGACACGGCCACGACCCTTGCCGAGATTTCCTAGCTTGTGGGTGCGGAGATGAATCTTCAGGTTTCCTTTCTGGGCTGCTCTGTGGTCACAGTAGGGGCACTTGAATGGCTTCTCTCCGGTGTGCGTGCGCATGTGGAGCGAGAGGATGCTGTTAAAGCGGAAGCGCTTGCCACACAATGGACAGGGATATTTTCTGTTCTTGCGTGCATCATCTTCAATATCATTCATCTGGGACATAATGCCCAAGTTCTGCCCGTTGAGAAACTGCTGCAAGTCAACACGGCCGTTCAACCCACTTAGCGCCCCTGCATCAATGTCTCGGTTGAGCTGATTGGCCAGCAGGGCCATTTGACTGCTGATGGGCTGGCTGGCCAGGGCTGCGTGGTGCGTCTTCTCATCCAACGGCGTGGCGGCCTTCTCTTCGGGGATTTGCTGTGGGCGATGTAGGTCGGGAAACGCGTGTCCTAGCTGGGCGGTGAGCTGGTGAAGCTTCTGACTTATCGGGTAGCGTCCATTTAACACTGCACTGCTCAGATGGGCATCAGCGTCAGGCACCACCGACGACACACCAAGACATAAACTCGAGTCCTCCATCCTGAAAAATCAGAGAGAAAGAAAGAACTCGGTGAGAAATTACTGAGGTTAAACATTGCCTTTTAAAAGTAAAACATCATTGAGGTGCTGATTGTCCACCAAAACATCAACAATTACATTAAGAAAGCAACATTCTGGAGAAATTCTTCAGATAATGACACCTGTGGCGCATCACATGATATAGAGAAATAAAGATGGTCGTCTTTGATGTACAGACATACATTGACACCAGAAAGGACGTGGAGAGATACTGTGACTGCTTAGAACTTTTTTCAAAATGTAAAACCATTTTGGATGAAATAATTACTCTGTAAACACAGTGAGCAGTGTATAATTAAGCTACTTGTGCCCATCCTATCAGAATTCCTTCAATTACACGCCTTAATGAAATGGAGCAACTGCATTGTCGGGAAGACACCGCAATACTACAATTATGATATTAACAATAGCACTTAAAACCAAGGGGTTACTCCAGTAAACACAACATCCTTATCTCGGTGCCACGACACTTGTCTTGGCGCAATATTCCATTAAAGAGCCATATTACATTTGATGTGAATCACTTTGCTCTCCTCCTGCTTGTGTATACCCCTCCACCCCTACCCCCATAACCATCACTCAGTTCTCTCTCTTGCTTCTGACTCTCCTGTTTCCAGGAAAGAAAGAAAAGAAAACAACAGTTCAAATAACAGCCGGCTGTGATGAAAGGGGTTTGTGATGCACTCAAAATTTCATCAGGTGATTCACGACTACAAAAAAACAAAGCAGAGGACATTGAACCTGACTGGACGTAGGAGGATTAAATCCCCGGACACTACTTCTACTGAGATGCATCACACAGTTTTCAGACCGTCACGCCGTGCCATCACTGAGAATATTTTCATTCCATATGTGTGACATCAGTGGTTAAATAATTAAAAAAATGGGAATAACATTGGTTTTAATGCTGATCCATCTGTTCTCCAGATGGAGAGGTATAAACATCTATCCGCGCACTTCCTGCCTGCTTGTGGGGGTCAAACCCTCAGAAACAATAATCGTGGTTCTGCTTTGGTCAACAAAATATTGTATAATATCTCATTAAGCTGATTAGTATGCTGCTTGGTAACAGTGGCAGCCACTGGGCTATAATGCACAATTGCAATCATCAAAAAGAATCCTTTCATAGAGATGTAGCATTAGGTCAGTTTGCTGGTATCAGATTGGAAATCTTCGAGAAGCATACTGACAGCAATGAGGCACACCCACAATAAATATGTGCACACATGTTCAGTCTCCACCTTATAAGGCATGAAGGGCATCTGAGATTCTGTCCTTCTTCTTCATCATCACCCTCCATTTGTTTTCTTGTTTACTTGACAATTTTCTCCCTTTCTCTCGTCAGTGGGAGGTCAGTGGACATAAGGGGCGCCTGTTCTTGCCGCCGCTGGCCCCTCCAACACACGGTCCATGGTGGATTCTTATCTTCTGGACATGAATCAGACACTGTGACCACTCTCTAACTTGTGCGTAGTCTAGAGGAATGCGACACTTGTGGGTTGCCTTTTGTGTTCGGTTTATTTCTCCCCGCAAGTATCGTAAAGCGATTCTCGTGAATTCATCAGCAACATAATGGGAATGCTATGTTCAGCCGGCCGGGTGCTAGGCCTCTGTCAGTCTACTTAAAAACTACAACAGATCGTATGATTGTATCCTCATGTGATTTGCGGATACAATAGAACTACTTTAAAAGCTTGATGCACTTTATACATATTTAGATCGGCTGCTCATCCAACAAATGCATGCTCCCCACAAACATGCCACCATTCAAAAGAGAAATAAAAAGCCTTTCCGACAATAGGAGATTGATTGCCAAGAAGTGATGATAAAACAAAGGAATAGTCGACCACACATAAATTCCTTGGGTTCCTTTTTTTTGTTTTGTTTTTTTGTACTCTGTATGTATATAGGAGAGATATATTCATGGTCATATAGACACACATTTATTATGAGAATTGAGAATTACTGTGCAAGATCAAAGTTACAACTTTTGTTCGCCTGCTTTAAAAGACTTAGGTTTTAAATTGTATTTATGTGACACCCCGGCTTCCATCAGCAGCCGTGCATATATTGGAGCAGACCTTATTTGAATGGGCCCTTTTTTACAGAAGCGGCTGCCTTTTGGAATAGAAATCTGTGATTTAAACTAGGCTGATGAGCTGTTGCTCATTTGGGGAGATAGCAGCTTGCCCTTTTCTTCAATTTGATTTCTGCCTTTATCTTTAACATATAACAAAGGCAGATAGACAATGGAATAATGTGAAATGAACTGACGAATCCAGTTTGTGTTTTTTATAAACGTATCCTGGCTGACGAGCGTATGCAAATGAGGCACATTAATATGCCTGCCTTGCTCCCGAGTCATTTTATATTTTTTCCCCTGATTAAAAAGGACATTTCTTATGTGACATCCCCCCTCTGCTCACATCAATACACACATGCGAGGGAATTTGAGGGTGTCGTACAAGTGCGAACACATAGACACACAGCGGAGCAACACAACCCTTTCACTACAGACAACAATTCAATATGCGGATGCCCTCTAAAAGACACGGTGTGCATGTTGAGACTCAGTTTTATCTGCCCACAGAATTCACATCAACAGCTCTTCTCACCATATAGTAGCTCGCATTTCTGCAAGTCTCGTGCCCAAGACGCACCACAACTGCATCGAGTTTTGTTTCATCTTACCAGTCAAATCAAAGGAGCAGTTGTGTCTTTCTTTCTCTGCAGTTGCTGTGTCGACGCAGTAACAGACAAGAGGTGCACCGACAGCGTCTGTCTGCCGTTAGTCTAACCTGTACGGCCTTATCACTTCCTGGCATGTGCAAGCAAAGCAGCCTCATTAAACCTATTGGCTCCTCTGTTACCTTAAAAAAAGAGAGCGAAACCACAAAGACTTCCTTCAGCATTTTCTCACGACGGTTCACTTGTTGTCTTTATAGTTTGTGGTTTAATATTCAGCGAAGCACCACGTGCGCCCCGTAAACACGTCGGAGCCCGTGCACATTCACAGAGAAAAAAAAACCCATTTCTCTTCAATCCTCAGCTTAATTATAAGTGGTATCTGGAACACAATGGAAGTGTATTTCAGTCACCATTTTCAATGTGCTCAGTTCATTTCGGTCTTATCAAAAGTAGCATGCATCTTAAATGCACGCGGGATTTAAATGTGCTCCCCTCTAATTGTAACCATATAAATTAAAGAACATGAAAGGCAGTTTCAATATTGTCTACCTATTGTGCATTTCTATTAAAATAAATGATTTCAAAGACAATCCACTGGAGTGTTGTCATAAAAAACTTTTGCCTGACATTTAAGACCGCAGTTTGGTTTTTTTTTGACGGTGGCAGAGGGTGCTCAAGGATCGAAAAGCCATTACTTGGACTTTACTTTGTTATTTTGTCATGTATCGACACTAAACCCATCGACTAATCACAATGCAATACCTCATTAAGTCCTAATGAACAAATTCATTGCATTAAACAAATCAATCATTATTCACAATGCACTGAATTCAATCATATTTCCACCAAATCATTAATGAGGCGAGGGGTGGGGGGGTGCATTCCGATGTTGGAGGGACGATGTTGGGCTTTCCATATGTTACACGCACGAGACATTTGAAGACAAACATTTTGTTGATAAGACAAGCAGCAGGGCCATCCGGGTTCTTTCTTGAATGAACCCAGATTCACCTTATAAGTGCAAATAGAGTTTCATTGTCATTTTCAAAGATCAATTACCTCTTGGCAAAATATGGTTTAGTTAGCATTAGTGGTTTGGTAGGTGGAACACACCAGATATGAGTTTCTACCCGGCTTGTGTTTTGTTCAATTGCAGGTGGTCTTTGCAAGACGCTTAATTAATCCAATAAAAAAAAAAAAAAAAGCTGCCTTGTTTTCCTTCCTCTCTCCCGCACTTTGACTTCGCTGCATTATTACTTTCTGTAATGAGGCGAAAACACTCAGTACTGAGCTGCACATTGAAAACAGTCACACAGCACCTGCCAGATTCAATCCCAACTTCATCCTGTGCCTAGAGCCTCTTGATCAAAACTCATAACTCGGCACTATCAAAGAGACGGAGGGTGGGGAGGGTGGGGGGGGGGGGGAGTCAGAGAGTACACCTGGTCAAGGTCGGAGCTTATCCACATCAGACATGTTGCCAATAAACTTTTAAAATCCTACATCTACAATAAAGACGACCTCATCTTTCAAAGAATCATTGGGGCAATGTTTCCAGTTTCCACTGAATGAAAAAAGTTAGAACAATAATTGGTTGTGCAAAACCACCGAGGAGGGTTGGGACTTCCATATGGAGGCACCAAAAGCGTCAAGAGTCTCTGAGGTTTGTCAACTATAGATGTGTCAAAAAATAACAGGATATGTCACTTTCTAAAATCGAGAACATACATGTCAGACCAGGGGTGTCAAACACAAGACTCGTGGGCCAAATCCAGCCTGCAAAGAGACTCAATCCAGCCAGATCCTCAGGCAAATGTAAAAATTTCATTTCAAGACTTTAAAAAAAAAAAAAGTTAAAAAAAACAAAACAAAAACTGATTTCATGACACAACACTGAGAGCCGAGATGAGATATCAGTGATGGTGCCATGAAAGCTCGCATACTGTCAGGGTGAGTGTGTAGAAAAAACATACTGCAACAGCTACAGGAGAAGTTTTCTGCACATTTCACAAAAAAAAAAAAACTGGCTTTATTATCAGACTGTATCATTTTCTGTGGTAACTGTTTCATTTTGTAAAAATATCAATATTTTGATCACGCATTTAAAGGCTAAAATAGCACAAATTTACTGATCCAACCCTCTCAAGATGACATTTTGATTGTATGTGACCCCTGAACTGAATTGAGTGTGACGCCCTTGTATTACTGATATCAGTAAGAGTGGGTGTTGTTCACTTCACTGTAATGTTTTGGTCAATCAGATTTTGGACAGGGGTCCAGAGTCTTTCTTCAGGGAGACAAAGATGCAAATTCCATCTCAATCTGACCAGCAAAATCCACAAATTTGAACAAGCAGCTGTAGAACAGAATTGCATTCGGAATGAATGGATACTTGGTTGAAAAGGCTATTACAAAAATCACACAAAATCTACAGCACTGGTTCTCCTGCTGGGGTACCAAAAACCACAATGAGTTCTACGGGGTGGGGGGGGGGGGACTGTTCGAAGTCTCTGATCTATGCAGTTACAAACTGATTTGTGGCCTTTAAAATCTGACACCTCTCAAAGCACAGCACTGGTGAAACAAATAATCTTTTTTTTATTTTCCTATTTACACCAACACAGAGTATTTAACAATTTAAAACGTGCGATGGGTGGATTTGCATACCCCCCCCCCCCCCGCTTCACTTTAATACCAAGAAAAATCACAGCGAGGGAGCCGGGCTGAGACACACTCAATAGATCTGTGACAAATGTGAATGAACAGGAGTCTATGTCTTGCCCTCTTTCTCTCGCACAATATGTCATTGAGGGGCTGTTTAAGAGGTCCTGTCAACAGGTAGTTCAACTTTCAGCTCATCCCCGCTGATCAGTGGGAGCCCTCCTGACAGCGAGAAAAGAAAGACACCGGGAGGGGAGCGGGAGGGAGAGAAAGAAAAATGTTGTGGGTCTTTTTATCCGTCCATCGCTCTGACAGCCTTGCAGGGGATGCCATGGGAGGAAGATCAATGCGGGACAAGCGGATTCCCACAGTTCATTGTTCCGGGGCCAGCCAAATCATCTTCCCAAGACGGCCGGGAGCTCAAAGCTTCCCTTTATGATAACCATCCCTGGTATTATTCCCACTATGATGATGATGACCTGCAGATGTCTCCGTCTCTCTCTCTCTCTCTACGTGAGTATGTGTGTGTGTGTGTGTGTGGGTGTGTGTGTGTGTGTGTGTGTGCGTGTGTGTGTGTGTGTCGATCTGTGAACACCTCTCCCCTCCTGAGCGTGCAACAATAGAGGTCACAGTAGCGCGGCCGGACCCCTGCAGCAGCGAATAAAGAGGAGCCGCGAGCACGGGATTAACAGTGTCAAACATTTGTTAAGCAGCCTGTCTCAGTGCTGTGTACAGTAACATTACGGGAGAGAAAGGCGGAAAATAAAGAGAAATGACAGTAATTGACGCAATATTGTTAGATTACTTGACGTGGCTGCAGCTGGACTGCAGAGTCTGCACGAATCGGGCTTTAAAACTGAAGCCAGTGCAGCTTTTTCTGCACACGGTGCAAATACCAAGGATCATGCATGATGTTTCTCCCAATACTTTACAAAAGCTCGGAGGCAAAGTGGTACTTTGTCTCCTATAAAGACACAGCATCCAAGTTGTTTTTGGCACTTCGTCGTTCATGCTTTTGGTCTAATTCTGGAAAATTTCACGTTAGATTTCAGTTCCTGTTTTTAAGCTTTTTAATTCACTTGTTTAGTTTACATCTCTCAGAAAAAGAAAAAAAAAAAAAAAACATGTAAACTACACAAATCTGTGTGTGTTAAGGAGGCAAATACATCCTGTGGGCTGAGGAGATGGTTAAGATTCTAGTAATGTGATGGGGAACTCCCCCAAAGTTAACACCGTGTGTGTGTGTGTGTGTGTGTGTGTGTGTGTGTGTGTGTGTGTGTGTGTGTGTGTGTGTGTGTGTGTGTGTGTGTGTGTGTGTGTGTGTGTGTGTGTGTGTGTGTGTGTGTGTGTGTGTGTGTGTGTGTGTGTGTGTGTGACATAAAGCAGACAAAGAGTGCGATGGAGTGCTGTAAGCGTCGACAGATACAGTGCGGTTATTGTCTTTCATGCCCAATCACTTCACACTGCCACGTTTGTTGTCTGACACACACACACACATACACACACACACACACACACACACA
>NC_137650.1:15829141-15914141 GCF_963422515.1 Blennius ocellaris | reverse complement strand
ACTGTATTTAAACTTCCACACAGAAAAGTCCCCTGAAACTGTCCCACTGTGACACACACAAACACACATACTTATACAGACTGAGACTGAGCGTGTGTGTGTGTGTGTGTGTGTGTGTGTGTGTGTGTGTGTGTGTGTGTGTGTGTGTGTGTGTGTGTGTGTGTGTGTCCGTGCGTGCGTGCGTGCGTGTGTGCGGAGGGAAAACACATTAAACTTGCTGTGTCGGAAACACATACAGTGTGGTTTTCTGTTTGTTTAACTGCTACTGAAAGACTAAAACTGGAGCATGGAGATGAGTCGTGGCACTTCTAATCCTGTGAACTGGTTAAAGTTCTGATTCAAAGGCAATTAAAACACAAACAATATACACATATATTTCCGGCTTCATCAAACTTCATACATCTCATAAATCTGGTCATATTGATAGAAGAAATAAAATGCAGAAAACAGGTGTAATTTATCTGCTATTGTTCCAGGGTTGGGCTAAGATCCTGTGTGTTGTCTACAGAGGTCAGTAGAAATCATTGATTGAGTGATGGATTTTAAAACTGTAACTGCCTGATAATGCCACATGTGTTACTTATACTTGCTTCTTATACCTTACACTTAATGTTTATCACCAAAAAATACTTGTGGAATGTAAAAATTACCTCTTTCATGAGTATTATTCAGTTAGCACACGCACGCACGCACGCACACACACACACACACACACACACACACACACACACACACACACACACACACACACACACACACACACACACACACACACACACACACACACACACACACACACACACACACACACACACACACACACACACACACAGCTTGCTTTCCACTGTGGGTCTCCTGGATGTGACCAGTGATGGCCAAGTGGCATCGAAGGTCCCTTTGCCGTTGCACATTCCCACTGAAGCCCTCTTATTTCTGTCTCACCTCTCTGGCAACCCCCCACTGCAACCTCTCCTGCACCCCCCCTCCTCCCCCCCCCTCCACACTCCTTCCATCCCTCTCCATATTTTCTCCCCCTGCATCTGATTAAGTTAACAATGTGGTGTTATTTGCATGCTGATTTTGCAGACCCCACCACCCCCACCTACTCTCTCTCTCTCTCTCTCTCTCTTTCTATTTCCCCCTCTCTCGCTCTCTCCCTCTCTCTCTTTCTCAATTCTCTGACAAACAAGAGAGGCAGGATCAGAGTAATGTGATAGCACAGCAGCCAGCCAACGCAATCTGCCTCAAAGACCAGGTGTTCGCAATCCACCTCCCTCTTAATTCCTGCCTCCATCATTTCTCTTGTTTTTATTCCTGTTATTCTTCTCTCTTTCTATTCCCTCCCCTCGTTCCTCTTCTTCGTCTCCTCTCATCTATCCCTGGTGTGTTTATAAGGTTGTATTATAATCAAATCTGGAGCAAGGGAGGCCTGTCTTTTTTTATTAATTATAGGCCACAGCTGATGTGAATATATTCCGAAAGCATCTTCAAAATAGGTCGGCGGTACAGTTTGCTATTCTTATCACATTTAAATGTCAACATGGTGCAAAGCCCTACAAATTAGTTCAGGCAGGCTTCAACCCCCATTTAACATTTAAAGCGCCATTCTGTAGGGCTCAAAGAGCGATTTAAATCAGTTTACACACACAGGCATATATGCAGAGATAGCGCTTCATCTTTCAAACTTCTCATTTCAACACAGACATTTGACTGCCAACCTTTTGCCTGGGAGAATTTGGTTCACCATCCAGACGGGGAGGAGTAGCAGAATAAAGAGAACAAAAAAATAAACTCCAAAAAGAAAGATACATAAAGCCACAGAAACGATGCATTAGCTTTTATGAACAATAAATTTGCTCGTTGTTCCGTGCAGAAAAGATCCTCCTTTTTGAGCGTCTCTGCACAAATCCAGTGTCTGGATGAATAAATCAGAACACGGAGGCATTTCGAGTAGTAGCTTATCACTGGTAAAGAACAACAATGACTTGAAATACATCTGTTCATATTTTTTTTAGTGCCAACTAACCCCTATAGAGCAGCTCAAAGACAATAGCAGCCGAGCGCTGTTGTTCTACATATTGGTGGCTGGGCATACCAAGCAGAGTTTGCCTATCTTGGCCACAAACACACAACAGTGGCAGACACACAAATCTTTTGATACCGACACAATCAACAACTAGGAATCAAATACAATCCGACATAAAATAGTCTACATTAGTATCCTGGACAAGACGCTGCTGTATTATCCGTCTTTCAATGGAAGATCTGAGGCGTGAATATAAAGCTGCATCCACTGGCTGAGACGGCAGGACGAAGCAAAACAACAATTGTAAAGTTAATCTTGGACCTCCTCGCTGAAAGATTATTGAAACTTATTTTTTTTGTCTTTTAACCACATACCTTAAAATAGGAATCGGAGCACCTGCCAGCACATTTGGTTTGAAGTGCTGATATAATCAAAGCTCTTCTGGTTGGTTTATTTGGCCAAATCGTTATGAATACAGAGTCTGACGGTAGAATAAGCTCTTTTTTTGTTGTTGTATGTAAACCAATTGTTCTCATCCAGGGGTCCAGGGGCCCATTGAGCGAGGTAATAAGGTCCCGTTGACATGACGTTTCAAGTGAAAATGGATTGCTTTTGCCTCTTCATTTCAGAAATGGTTTGTGTTTACAAGACTATGTTTTGACAATGATGTGCATGGAAATGGTAGAAATGCTGAAAATAATGTAGTTAGAATGGCAGGTCACAAGTTAGTGTATTATCTATCTACTCGTGCATGTGCAGATGAACTATTAACTATGGCCGTGGCGTGCATGTGCAGTGACAGCATTTCGGAAAAGTTGTGATGAAGTACACTTCCACAGAGACAGAGTCGGAGCATTTTCAAAAAGTTCCATTTGGAAGCCGAGTTCAAAATGTTGCGTTTTCAGTGGCTCTGACCTCTGTTGCCATGGAAACAGGCACCCAAAACCAAATTGACATAAATGGGGGCCTCAGTTTGCTAATCTTATTTTTTTTTTTTAGATGTTACAACATTTATCATACATATATATATTTTGGTTTTAAAATTAAGTGCTAGAAAGGCATTAAATCAAGAAATGTGTGGGGTTTTTTTTTTTTGTGGGGTGACAAAATGAGAATACAGAATCAACACGGCAAAGACCTCAGGTGACTTTTGATTCTCTGATTGTTGTATCAAACTACATGTATTTACCGGCTGATACCGCTCGGAGCAGTGTCAGCTTTGTCTTCAGAGTACACGAATACTGAGTCGCTGGCTTTTTAACAATGGTACGTTATCCAATGTGACATGACACAACAATAAAGAGTGTAATTGAAACCACCAACTCCAGAGAACACTCTTGACCTAACTGAGTACGAAGTTGCCTTTGAGAAAACTGTGCTAAGTTCGCACACACACACACAGATTGCAAGCAGGAGCCCCCGAGTCACAAGCGTGATGGCAGAGGGAAGGGGTGACGTTCAGCCTTAAGGAGAAGTTGGCTCTGTCAAGCTGTTTGATGCCATTGAGATGGAGGATCAACTACTTTGCCTCGAAGCCACATATGCAAGTGCACAGAGCCCAGAGCGCCAGGCCTGATATGAGCCTTTCCTGTGCATCGTTACACTGCTGACCCCGCTGCTTCCATGGATGTCGGGAAGGATCTCAATCAAGCAAACAAGCAGGCAATCGCATATTTGGATCAGATGGATGATAAAAAAAAAAAAAAAAAAAAGAGGAACCTGAACACATGTCTGAACAATCTAAGGAACCTCGATGCTCATCACTAATATGCTCCTTTATTGAGTTAAGCCCATTTCAGTTATATATCAGTCTATCGTTTCACTATATACCAGTAAGTATATATTAGGTATCCTAATATGAGAACAAGAGCCAGTGTAAGGGTCACAGAGAGACTTGAGTATCAGCTTACAATTGCCCTATTACATCAGCATAAGTAACTGAATCCAAAGAGCTAACTAGCTTATACGAGACCCAATCCCTCTGACGGGCTTTGCTTTACCTCTAGGCTTGGCTGTGACTCTTTCTCATCCAGCCCAAAGCAGAATGCTCCATGGGTGTGCCTAATGTGGACTCGCTGAAATGTCAAAGCATTATATATCCTTTTACGCACAGAGTGGGCCCTAAGGGTTTAATTGACTATGCTGTAAAGTGAGTTTGAGAGCCACGAGAGAGCGAGATGAAGATGAATATGTTTCATTAGAGGGCAAGCGGAGCCCGGTGGCTGGGGGTTGGCATCGGGGTGTGAGGAAGAACAGTCAAACTAGGTTCAAAATCAATCCATTCAAAAATCTGCCACACAGGCATAACTGTCCACTGCTGGGCAAATCACACTCTCCGAACTTTCTCAGCCCGTGATTCACAATTACACGTGTTCCTCCGCTCCCCCCCCCGTCTTTCCCAGGTTGGCCTCTGTCTTTTCCTGAGCCAAACAAGAAAGGAACGAGCTTCCAACAACTGCCTGGTGACTTCAAATACTCGTCAAAAGACAGAACAGAGCAGGAGACAGAGAGAAGAGAAAAGGGGGCCCCGCTACTATCCCGCGGCCTGCGATTACCAATTATACTGAGTACCTGCTGACAGGTGGGTTGTCACAGTGTCTGCTTAGCCACCCAACTCCCCTCGTCCTCCCCCCTTCAACATCCCATCACTCTGTTGCAGTTTACCACATGCCTGGGAGAGGAAACTCATCGCTACTCCAGGCATGTGGAGGAGACAAAAGAGACGAGGGTTAAGCAGGAAGACGGAAGACAATCGGGCTCCGGGAATCAGGCTTTGATTTGGGGAAACATTTAAGAAGCGAAACAAGAGGAGGCAGCTATTAACAGCAGTCTTGCAGGGATACTTTTTAAAGAGTTTTTGAAGTCTACTGGTGAACATTTTGGCAGCTGGAAAACAGTCGGTGAGGAATTCTGTTGATACCGATGCAGCAAATGAGCACGTACGACTGGTTATGACCCTAAACGAAGCTATATGACGGAGAGTAAACGTGTAGAGAAACTTTGACACATCAGGAAAGACTTCCTTTGATTTCTTCTGTCTTCCACTTTCGGTGGCTCCCTCCACTAGCTTCTCCTCACTGAGACACTGCGGGGAAGTTTAAAGATCCCCCCCGCCCGCCCCATCACCACCGCCACCCCCTACCCATTTCCCCTCTGTCTTGACGTTTCAGAAACTCAGCCAGCCAACGAACACGACTGAGACAAAACATAACCATAATGGCTCATTAAAGGGAATGGAGATGACTTAGGAAAACAAAGCAGCCTTCACTGGGCTGTCACCGAAACTCCTGTGGTGGTACGTCCAAACTCCAGCTGGTGACAAGAAGGCAAAAATGTCTTCCCTCCCACCCAAACTCACGTCGGTTTGGAGTGTTTTGACTGCACGCGACGCGTCTCTATTTGCACGGTGACAAATCTAATGTGCTCTCAGCAGAGTGACAGGCCACTGCGCCCCACGGAGAGGAGGAAAGTGTTCACCTTCTTCATGCCTCGGCTGTTTTGCTCAGGGAAAAAAACGCAAGGCTTGGATCAGAGGCACTGGAAGGCTGCTGAAATTAACGCTTTTACATTCGGTTCGTTATCTGAATTGTTAGTTAAGGTAAAAGCTCAGGAAAATGATAAAAAACTGTAAAGTTTTTAATAAAGTTTTATCATTCCTTGATAGAATTTCTCTGCAGAATTTTTTTTTTAAATTAAAGAAGTTCAAAGACGTTTTGGTAAAGGTTGCCCAAACCACATCATCATCAGCACAATGGATGTCTTTGTGGAGTTTGCATGTTTTCTGTGTGTCTGCTTGGGTTTTTGAGGTCCAATACTTATCTGGATAATGAAACGATGGCTCAATATTTGGAACTGAACACATTCCAGAAAAAATATTAATATTATCCAACAGACCTGAAGTTCTTGAATCCATTTGTCCACTTGTAAAAATATGATGTCACGTTGTAGTTATTTTCCAATGCCTTTAATCTTAGACACCAACAAACACTAGCATTTTAAAACAAACCGACCGTGTGCACTTTAAACAAGTTTGTAAAAGACTTTCAGCTGATCAACTAATGTTGCCAAAGCTTGTTTGTGACTGACTCATTCGGCTCATTGCTGAGTTTCTCTCTGCTGGCTTCGTCTTGTCTACAAACCACATTCCTGGCAAACTCTGGGAAGTTTGTAAAAATGCAATGAAAACAAGCATTTGACTTTCCCATATGCTCCAGAACCCTTTGATGTTTCTAACACAATAAAGTTGACTCATAAGTCTCATAATTTCTGAAACTGGAGTTTATGTGACATTCTGGGGGAACCGGTTATCAAAGGTGGTCAAGATGGACCAACTGGTGGCTCTTACAAGGATTAAACCCTTCCATCAGCACATCTACTCAAATACAGGAAGTCATGCTGAGGCTTTAGAGATCATATACAATGGACCGTGACTCTCCCCTCAGTCATTTGGTTGGTCGGTCAGTTGGTTGTTTGGTGACTAATGATGAAACATATGAATGTGTTGGATTTTTCACAGGATCACTTGTCAAGAAATGCATGCAAAAATACTGTATACATCAACAAAAGAGTAAGAAAATGTAACCAAAATTTAAAAAAAAACAACTTCAATCCCACGCCAATGAAAGCAACACTGTTTGTTACATTATTAACATTATTGCCAATGTTAAGCTGTTCCATTCTAATTTTTTGTCTTCATCCATGATTAAAAACTAACAACAAGACCAGCCTTATTTCTATGGTTTTATGATTAATTCAACCACTAATGAGCACATAGTGCCATATATTTTATGGTGTCAAGCCCGAAAATCTCCTTGTGAAGTGTAAAAAAAAAAAAAAAAGTATATTTTATTCAAGTCAGTGGAAGTATTGCTTCTGTAGATATTATCCAAGGCAATAGGGGTGCATAATATTCACACTTGGAAGGAACATATTGAGCAAAAACGGTCCTCTCCGCTCTCACAAATTAGCGGCAATCAATCGATACTCAGTGGAATGGTAATTCTGTAAACTCTATCCTTTTGTCTTCCACTCTACTGAAGCTCTACATCCTATTTTGGAATATGTTTCTTACTTTTTTTCTTGACTGAACCTACCGCGTACAGCTAATCCCATAGGCCGCCACTGACCCAGCACCTATTGCAGTGAAAGCAGAGTCGTATCTGCTTAGCAATCCCCCAGTAATTAAAGAAGGCCCGCACCATGCCTAAACCTCTCCCTGACACACTGTTGTGTCTGTACTGCATGGAGACAAGTCGTAAGAGGCTTAAGGCTCATGTACCTGCCACTCTCTCCGTGCATGTTTCAAGAACAGATGGACAGAAGATTAAAACAATGATTGGAAAAGTCAAATTAACTACCTTTACTGCCTTTTTCTTTAATTACTTCAAATACCACCTCTGTGCGAGCTGCACTATAAATACACTCCAACTCCCGAGAGGCCTTGAAATCCAACTTGTGAATGAACGAGAACACACACACACACACACACACACACACACACACACACACACACACACACACACACACACCCACACACACACGATTTTCATAGAATGACCAAAAACTGAACCCGACACTTCTCAGAAACTGGGCCAACCCATATGTCCTTCTGCGTATTTTGGGATCAGGCTAATTCCTTTTGATGATAGCATTAAAAAAATGACATCCTCCCCCTCCCCCCAAAAAAAAGAGAGAGAGAAAGAGAATGTGAGGGAAGAACGGTACACACAGTGAAAAGTAATGTTAAGAAGGATTCTCTGAGGGAATATGTGATCAATCCAGTTTTTAGGGCGAGTCCCAGGACGCTGAAATAATGGGAAACCTCGGCAGCATCAGCATCCAGGCCAACATAAGAATAGTAGAGAGGGGAGGACTCACAAAAAATACAAAATATATCAGATTAGATTCACATATTTGAGATAATTTAATTAATGACTAGTTTATTCCACAATTTGATGCAATTTTAATCGGAACCAAAAAATAGCAATCTATTGTGAGACGTTAGCTTAGGGGTGTCAAACATAAGACCCGTGGACCAAAAGTGGCCCGCAAGAGGTTCCGACATGACCACCAAACGATCAAGCAAATCCTAAACATTGCCCCTGAAAATCTACTTGACACTCCTGCTTTATAACGTTAATCCATAACAATACATTTTTGATTGTATGATTATTTCAGATGCCATGTTTTCACATTGACCCTTCGAGAAAACTACAGTGAGCTTTGGCCAGTCTCTCGAAAAATCTGAAATCGTTCTTCAGATTCTAAATTCAACCAGGAGCAAGGAAAGGCCGACAAGTGTCAAGGAAATCAATTTAATCTGGACCAAGTGAAGGCCAAGAAGAGCCCAGACAGTTATCTTCCACACAGACATTCCCAACAGAGACACTAGTGACAATACTTAGAAAAGGCATTTGGACAAAATCGAACAAGCTTGTGTTCGGTAGGCTTTATTCAGCGGAGGTAGCCGGCATGCTCATCCTGCAAAGGTGTTTATAAATTAAGTGTGAATCAAAGTTTAAGCATTTACAAGAAAAACTATCCAGACAGACCAACCAGACCAAAATATGATCAAATGCCTTGAAGTTTCAAGGATTAATTTACCCTATCTTTCAGTTTCCGGAGCAGCTTTGGGACGGTCACTCGGTCATCGATCTGGTCATTTTATTCCAATCGACATGTAGAAGCTAATACAGGCAAATCCTGGAACAGTGAGCCAAGGAATAAACGAGAAGAGTGTTCTGACTTCACCTGTCAGAATACCTTTGAAGATGCAAAATAGGCAACTTGGATTAACTTGCTGACTGTGTGACATCTTACATCCGCTTCTGTGAGGTCGTGTGTGTGCCAACCAAGACCCTCTGCACACAGAACAATAACAAGCCATACTTGACAGCCAAACTAAGATAACTTCGTCAAGCCAGGGAGGTTGCCAATGGAAGCAGAGACAGAGCCCTGTGCAAACAGGCCCCAAACTCACGGGCAAAGAAGATCAGAGTGGCTAAAATAAGGCGCTGCTTTTCACTCGGTGACCTGGCACGACTGCAGACAGGTTCCGACAAGGCATTACGAGCTCCAGACGGCCCCCCGACCTGAATGCCTATAAATTAGCTTTGATAGACAAATTCACACAATCTACCATCTCCAACCAGGTGAAACACCTCTGGCAGTCCACCTTTCTCAGAGGGGATGTCATGAATGTAATCAGTCCGCATAAGTATCCCCATTTCAAGCATGTATCTTACCAATTGATCACACACAGCCTTCAATGATCTGAAGCTGTATGAAGCCTCAGAATCCAGCATTGAAACTTCTTACTGTCAGTGTTTTCGAGGAACATTGTCATTCCGTATCCAAGGAGGACGGAATGAGTTCTGGAGTGTGAGGGATGGACTTCAGCTTGGACTTTTACTGTATCAAGCTTAACTAAGGGGTCATATAAAGCCAATTTGAATGAAACCTTCTGGTGCAAAATACAGTGAAATGTTCAAAAAAACATATCCTGTAGCTGTTGCATAATGGGTGCTTTTACAAACTCCCCCATGGCTTTGAGGCTTATTGGAGAACAATCTTTCATAGCAGCGTCACTGTGTCGCTTCTCTGAAGAAATATGTTGCTGTTGTTTTTTAAAATCAGTTTTCGTTGACATTTTTACAATTTGCTTGGTGGTTTGACAGGCCATATTGGAGCCTCTTTGACACACCTGATCACAAATGTGGCTTTCAAAGACAATTAAGTAAATAAGTGAAGAACCCAATCAATAGTGGAGTTTTCTCTGTGTATTTTTTTGCACCTATGGAGATTGTATTCCTTTGCAACTACAACCATAAATACAGTTCGTGAGTATTAAACATGAATATATATTCCTTCACAAACCAAATTGGAGGCGTCTTATATATTAGGAAAATCGCTCAATTCCTCCAATAATTCAAAATACGCACGACAGCCTGAGGAGCTTCTCAGTTGTCAAACAGTGAAGCACTTCCTCTGTTCAACTCTACCAAAGAATAATTCAAAACAAGAAAACCCACTGGGTGGATCTGAACTCCACGTTCATGTTGTGTCTAATTCGGTCTCCTCCAACCTGAAGTCAGTTCAGCTATGTCAGAAAACATAGCAGAATATTCTTTCAGTTGACAAGAACTAAAAATACACAGACAATAGCTCTGAGATGAGCAGAAAGCACAGAGAGAATGTTTTGTCCTTCAGCTGTGTTTTCTCTCCACTTTCCCACCCCATGCAGAATAAACGGATATGTGAATTAAACCCCATTGTTTTAAAAAAGATCTGCTTCTAAATTTAGGCACCGCTCGTTGTTTCTGTGCTGGATGTGAAAGAATTTTTTTTGCCACTTATGTTTGTGTGTTTTATGTATGTTTTTTTTTCCCCCCCCCCCCTCTCCGTCCCTCGTTGTCATCCCCGGCTACATACGTCTCGTATTGTTTGAACAATACGAGCGGTGTATCTATGCATGTGTCGAGGCGAGACAGAAGAGGAAACACACACACACACTCACACACACACACGTATAGTTCAGCCATGCGATTTTTGCAATTAGAAAAGACACAAAAATAATTATTCTGCAGCGCAGTCAGTCGACATATTCTGAGTCGATGATGCACGGATCACATGTTTAATAAAAAAGGTTAATCAGTTGTTAATCAGAGGATTAATAACTTGTTATTTTCTTTACAAAACCATTAATATTATGCCATAAATATTTAACATTGATAGGTCTTTCTTTTTTCTTTTTTTGGAGGGGTGGCAGAGACAGCGTGAGGGTGATGGTAGTTATGGGGGGGGGGGGGTGATATGTGCTTGGTGATGCAGGGCAGAGTGAGCAATATCCAGACATTAATGTGCATTAATCATGCTTTGGTGAAGACAAATAAATTCATTCATGTTTATTAATACAACCTTGGAGAAAACAATACTCTTTACATTATTTACTGAGTTATTAATAAAGCATTTATGAACAGGAGGACCACAATACAGAGACCGGGGGATCAGAGAAGAGGAAAGGGGGATTAAAAAAAGAGAGGGATGAGGGAGACAGAAGGGAGGTCAAAGTCACGAAGTTGTGTGACGGAGAGGGACATTTCGGAGGAGGAATGAAGTGCGTGCGTCTTGCGTGAGAGAGCGGCTCACCACTGCAGGGTTAAACACGGATTTTTCTGCCCCTCACTCTTTTTCTTTTCTTTTCTTTTCTTTTTTTCTTTTCCTCCTTGACAAATTGCCCTGCCCGTTTGTTAATCAAAGCAAAACAAATATTGCTTTTCATTCGCTCCATTTGTTTGAACGAACATACAGACATTCCCAAAATACTCATTCCCAGCTCAAATGTAATTAAATTGTGCCTTTAGTGAAAACATGCAGTGGTACTCCAATTAGTTGTGTTTTTGTCACTGGGTAGAAGACGGGAGAATGGCAGTGGGTGCGCCCCGGGCACCTCGGCGTCCTGACATGGAAGTGTGTCTGTGACGGGCGGGGAGGGCGGAGGCGGAGGTGGGGGTGGGTGAAGAGGAGAAGGAGCAGTGTGTCTGTTTTCAACTGTGTTTGGGGTGCACGACCCCGGCTACGGAGTGTGTTGAAGGTTTGGTGATCTGAGGAGAGTTTGGTCAGTGGGATAAACAAACCAGAACAGTCATACGTGATGTTTCCTTGAAACTGTGTCGTTCTGACCCCCCCCCCAAAAAAAAACAGCGTCTTCAAGACAAACAATGTCAGTGATGCAGTTAAGCTTCACTGGTCGATCATCAAGAGGCTTTTCAAAGAGATTATTGGCCAAGAGGTTTTGAGATCATTGCTTTTAAATGTTGGAACAAATTTGAAAAAAATTAATATTGGGAATATTGAGCACAAAATATAAAAGTAATAAATCACCATAGTGACATATTTTATATGTATTTAAAACTTGTTTTTCCATATTAACAAAACACATTTTTCTTTTTTGCACTTGAAACGAAACAGACAACTGATACTTTACCAATATTTTCTCTCTTCTGCTTTTCGGGCAAATAGGCTTTTTTTTCAAACATACTTTTTTTTACATGTTTCAACTAGATTCACTTCATCAAACATTTTTGTGACATGAGACAGGAGGGAAAAAAAGGATTGTTAAAAAAAAAAGCCTATTTGCCTGAAGAAAATAGAAAAATCTTAAAAACCAGACCAAATCAAAATCTATACCGTGTAGTTCCCAATGGACACACAGTGGGAACATGTGAGCGCAAGTTAAAACATTTTGTAGAATACGGTAATTGCATGCGCCTTTGTGGACACAGACGTATTTCTGCAAACCGTGGGTGCATTTCTGCCTGACATGGCGTCTATGGCTACGAAAGTTATTTTCAATTTGAGTATTTGTGGTGTTCATGTATACAAAGCTTTTTGAGAGCCTGTTAAGGGCGAAGATGTGCGCTGTCGAGGAACACGAGGAGGACAGATTTGTCGTGGCAGTCTTGAAGGACAGTGTTAAGAATAATATGTCCCACTGCAAAATGTCATATTTTGTCTAGAAGTGAGGTTTGTTCTTTCTTCGCAACGCTTAACATCTTTGAAAAACAAGGGTGCTCTTCTATTAGGCTGTGCTCTTCTATTGGGAAGTATACGGTATTTGAATTCGTAGAATGGTTTGACGCCAGGCTTTAGTCGAACTGATGCATACAATGCAGACGGCATGTTGTAAGGGATTGTTTCAGCCCTGCACTGTAGTCTATGTGTGTATTCATCTTCTAATTATTGTCTCTCTCTCTCTGCTTCTCTCGCCCTATTTCCCACCCCCCTGCTCCCGTTTTTTCTTTGTCTCCAAATTGTATTTTTATTGAAGGCCCCTATAGATCGCTCGGCAAAATGTCATCTGTCAAGCTGTCGATGAATCCATCCTCTCATTTAATGATCAGCCTACCTGATATGCATTTTACATGGCTCCATATATCTTTAATGGGAATCAATGGAAAGCAAATAATGCTGGAAGCCTGCGAGATGCATCTTTGACGGATGGACGCGGTTATTTGCCGGTACATACAGCTGTTTTCATTGTGTAGTGTATACATGGGGATGAATGTGGCTGGCAGTGGGTTACAGACTGTCTCGGTACAATCGTGAGACTACGCTCTCCCACTTGCCCTGTCTTCATAAACTGAAGAAAAAAAAAAGGGGGGGGAGGAAGAGATTGAGTGAAAGAGACAGAAAGAAAGGGGAATGTGGAAATGATGGAGGCAGAAAAAGAGAGGGGGGGACTAAGACTATTAATAAAAAGAGAAGGAAGAAGAGATGAAGAGCATGAGGCTTTAAAGGAGAGAGCGGGCAGGGAGGCAGAGGGACGGTCACTGGACGTGCCTTCAGTTAAATAGTGATTTCATCATGTGATTTCGGGGGTGGGGGTATCGGTGGCAGCTCTAAAACACATAACTTTTTACGAAGTGAAAATCAAATATTAAAAATGACAGGCCTTATAAGTGTGCTGAGTGAGCTCGGGTCACGGAGGGAGGGAGGCGCGGGCGGCTTGTCAGCTACTATCTGTCAGGGCAAATTAGAAACAATCAGGGCCGAGTGAAAGGGAAGGTGATTGTTATTAAGCGGCGGGGCCCTGTGAGCGGGCTCCCCAGATGTGGCTGTGCATATAAAAGAACAGGAAGCCGACGGTTTAATTCAGGAAACTTGCCGAGGCAGGCGAGCAACGCCACAAAGGCGGAGGGATGGGGAAGGGAGGGAGGCAGAGGGCGGGCGGGGGGGGGTTTCTTGGTAAGAAGGATAGAGGATACGGAGGGGGGGCGGTGGGGGGGGGGGGGGGGGGGTTCTTGTCGCTAATCTGCTAGAAGTTACTTAGGCCTTTCGTTGAAATTTGGAGTGACACGCCCTTCGCTTTTCTTTTCTTTTCTTTTTTTTTAGGGGATATTTGTCCATCTTGTTTGAAGAATGTTTAAAGGGATGGTAAAAAAAAAAAAAAAGACGGAGAATCCCAGGTGAAATATGCCAACATGTGAATAACAATCATCTCCTGTCAGATATATGGTTTAGTTTTTGGACGTGACTCAAGTACTGCTTTTTTTGTTTAACGGCGAATGGACTCCACTTATATTATGCTCTGCCACTGTGTGAACAGTCCCCAAAGCGCTTTACGTTACTAATCACATTCAACCATTCACACACACATTCACACACCAATGGAGGCGCCCGCCATACACGGCGCTCAATCCGTCCAATGGGAGCAGTTTGGGGGTTCAGCGGTGTCTTGCTGAAGGACACTCCAACTGGTGGACGAAGGGAGACAGAAGATGGGAAATCAAACCAAGGGTTGACCATTCTACCAGACGAGCCACAGCCACCCCCCCCCCCCCCTTCTATCTGTCAAGTGGACCCATCGCCCCTCCTCCCGCTCTTCTTGAATGACGGACAAAACTGATCTGTGAAAGGATGGAAACGGGGCCGGTGGATTCATACAATATCTCAATGAAAAGAGGGTGAAAGGTTTCTGAAAGGCAGAGAGCGACATCTGCCAAGAACATGAAGCCTCAAAGGCACACTTGTGACACTTTAAGAAACACACCTCACAGGGAAATTCAAAAAAACGGAACTTGATGTTTCAATTTAACATCTAATTTGCCGAGAGCATATCAGAAAAGACAGATCTTTATTAGAGAGTTCTTTTTTTAAAGCACTCTGGCAACCACCTACCTCTAAAGATAGAAAGTCAAGTGGATCCATTGTGTCTCAAATACTTTCACTTAACACTAGTTACGTGAAATCAATGGGAAGTACAGAAGAGGGAAAGAAGAGAAGAAATGAAGGAGGTTGTTAAGATAGTTTCTTTCATATAGTGCTTCTGTCTCCGAGCGTGAAGGGCTTTGATTCCTGTTTACTTTGTAGTGCGCGATATCGCAAGAAATTACCTCCCCTTTAAGAATCACTGATCATCCAATAGGTTGAAATAAAGCAGACTCTCTCTCTCTCTCTCTCTCTCTCTCTCTCGTCGTCTTTATTGTGGTGATCAGTCGAATGCTCGCCTAACACGAGCCGTCTCTGGTTTCCACCTCCCGGGTTTTTCTACTCCGTTGCCACTGCTGATGTAGCGGAGGTTATGGTGTTAAACACGAAGCTGCTAAACGTTCCCCAAGGTAATAACAGTCGGTGTATATACGGTGCAGCGCAGTACGGCGACGGGAAGTTCGCTGCCAAGTGTAGAACGTGACGATGTAAACGGAGAGAACGAGGTGAGAGGAGAGAGTAAGTGGGGGGAATAAAACGATAGAGGAAAAAAAAGAGTTGAAAGAGAGAAGTATGAATGAGGTGATAGAAGAATAATTGCCAAACTCGAGGTATAAATAAAGACAATGAGAGGTGACACTGATGTTGTATTGTTCTGAAAGTGTTGGTGATGGATCCCAGGTTCATGAGCTGCAGTGAAGACAAAAAAAAAAAAAAAAACTGTACCATTATTTTCACCTCCTTCAAGAATTATTGAGGATACATTCAAGATCTCTCGCAAAGTACATGTAAATGTGCAGAACTCATTCTTGACCTTGGGAACTGCAATTCAACAAAGAACCCTTTTCCGACTCCTTCATTAAATCCGTGTCTTCATTGGCAAATTGAAGTTGACACACTGAGTGACAGTTGTCGGGGGAGTTTCTCAGACCGTTGATGCCGCCAGCCAGGAGCAAGTGGACTGCTAGAGAACAGCTCATGGAGGTCAATCACTCTGACAGTGCTCAAAGCACAGAAAACAGAAAGGCCTTCAAGCAAACCCTGGTAATTCCACCTTAACTTTACACTTTTTTAATCACCTATAGATGTGACAACAAGTGTGGGGTGCACGTACAGTTAACAGTATTTATTTGTCTTAAAAACATCAGTGGCAAACGTCAAGAAGTGGAATATATTCAGCATCAAGTGAGCAGCTGGTTATGAAAATTCAAGTATTGGAAGCAGCAAAAAAACGTGCAAGAACAAGTGAAGCGATCTGATTGGTTTTGACAAGGACCAAACTCAAGGCTGAAAGAATGGGTCAGAGCAAATCGTATTATATTATCCTATGGTATGGTATGGTATGGTATGGTATGGTGTGATATGGTGCGTTAGGGTATAATAAGAAATGTAAAAAAATGGTATGAAATGGTTTGTAACGTATGGCATGGCTGTGGTGTGGCAACGTGTTTCGATTTTAAATGCACTTAGAATTAGAGTATTCACAAAGTAATTGCAATCTTTATCTGTTTCAATTGACTGTCCTTTCTCATAACCTGTCAATTTATTGTCCCACGGGGCCCCAAAAATAGTTGGCGAGGCCACGTATGGCCCACAAGCTGCCAGTTGTCCTCGTCTGCTCTGGAGGACGGTTGATCAAGTGTTAGTTAGCTGCACTCAGTGCTTCATCTCCTGTTTATCCTTTTCAATACTGTCAACTTGTCTGATGGAAAGTTTCCTGAAAACGCTTTCATCTGACCAAATTTGTCTGTGATTTGAATCACTCACAAATCTCTTCACAG
This sequence comes from Blennius ocellaris, assembly GCF_963422515.1. Lineage (NCBI taxonomy): Eukaryota > Metazoa > Chordata > Actinopteri > Blenniiformes > Blenniidae > Blennius > Blennius ocellaris. The sequence goes on along the minus strand of NC_137650.1, from coordinate 15,897,626 downwards.
TCCGATGATTGCTTTTTTTTTTTTTTTTTTTCAGCTTCTACAAAATATCAGTGGCTTTCAAGCTTCTGCAAAAACATTGCATGCTTCCACGCTCTTCATCTTCAGAAAGGTCTTTCTTCCTCCCCATATTGCGCCGAGAACAGTGACTCGCTTAATAATGTAGAACAACCTTTTCAAGTAGGTTTCCCTTCAATTAAGATCATCCACCAAACTAATTAAGAGCCCTATCTGAGATAGACGCACATGATCTAAAACCTACGAGAAATATAACAAATCTGGAATAAAAAAAAAAACCCTCAATGAGCTGCTGCGTTAGTGTTTTCATCTGTTTTTACAGTAATTTGGAACATTTCAGTGCTTCTGTCAGTCAGCTTTTAGATCTGGATGTAGGCTAAACCTTGGGATTTGCACATTCTCCCCATGACGAGAACAGTTTCCTTCGGGTACTGGATGGATTAATTAGTGTTGATTTCAATACTAAAAACTATTACAAACGAAACACTGGTCAAATCAACTTGACATGCAGCAACTGTACTGTCGATTTATCTAATAGACTGCAGTTAATAAACATCTGATATCCCAAACTTTATTAAAAAAAACAGCTGCATTTAATAACCAACACCAACACATTTGTTTGGAAGTGAAACCGGCGATTGGTTTCTTATGCAAATTGCGGTGACCATCAATTACAATCGCCATGTGTACTATTCAAAGAGAATTAATGAATAGCTGCAATCACAACACCGTAAGACGCCGAAAGATGTACTCTTCTTAGACACCTGCTGTCTAAATATATCCCGGTGACAGATTTGTATGGGAGGGAGTTGCAGGACGCAGCATCTCGCTTGTTAAGTGCTGTTAAGTGGCGGGAGAATTGCTGGGAATTGTACGATGGGGAAGTCAAACAGCCGCTGGAAGAGGGAAAAAAAAAAAAAAGGAGAGAAGAAAATACATTGTACAACACAGCTAGTGTTTGAGGGAGGAACCTGTAGCCTACGCGCCCTTAATAAGGAGGCTGGGAGGTGGACCCAGGGAAAAAGAGCATGAGAGAACGTATTCTGCTGATCCACTTATAAACAAACTCTGTTGTGGTTTTATTGATGTATAAACACAGCAAAAACCTAAGACGTTCAAACAAACCAATGGTAGGATGCTACGGGCCCTGGAACAGCCATCTCTTCATATTTCTGTTAGTATGTCAGGGGATTTTGGGCCATTTTGCAGGGGCTTTTTTCCCCCAATACTTTGGAAGCTGTAATTGTGCTTTGAGTTGCTAAACACAGCGTTGTTGTTGAATTATTAAAAAATATTTCTATATTAAGATCATTTTACCAGTGGAGTAACAAAAAAAACTGACTATCCTGTACCCAACAAGAAAAGACAGTAATTGCACAATGAACGAAGGATGAGGAAGATGGAGGTTACCAGACCAACATTAGCAATGAAAATCAGCAGAAGAGGAGCAAACTGGAGCAACTGAAGCCCTCCGAGTCTGGTTCTGCAGGTTTCTTCCTGTTAAAGGGAGTTTCTTTTTTTTTTCACACACTCCTCTACTTGCTCATGTGGAATTGTTGGTTTTTCTCTGTAAAAACAAATACCTTGAAATGACTCTCTTGTATTTGACGCTATAGAAATAAAATTTAATTGAATCAAATGAAGTCGCAATAAAAAAAAGTGTGGTGACATGGTCGCGCTTCAGGTTTTGACTGTGCTGGAACTGCCATAATATAGTCTATATAGAGATTATAAAGCCACATATATAGTGTGAAACATACCAATGCTCAATGTGTGTTCATTGTCTGAATCCTTTCTGTGTTCTGTGTGCATAGAAAACAGTTTATAACGGGACAGAATGTGAAGTTTACATTTGCAATCATTTTGTCTGTAATGACAGCTGGTGTTCAAGTTCCTAATCTGGATAAATGAGAAGGCTGGATGTTGCTACTCTTGATCTACAGTTTCTCTGCTTTTGTTTCTCTTCAGTCGACAGCTCGAAACTGTGCACTCATCCAAAACTCCTATTCTGCAGTTTTCACATGAGTTTTCCCATCTCGTTCAGTCGCCTATGAGGCAACTATTATAAGTTGCTCATTCAATATGAGCCCAAACACTAAATAGCACCTCCCACTAAGTGGTAACCATGAGTTGTTCTCTTATACCAACTACCACGCACTTTAATCCTCCATGTTTTACAACATAGCTTATCGAATTGTTGGTGCTCTCCATCTATAACTGTAAATAATATTATTCTCAGTCAAATCTATTGGAAGGTAACCAAACTCAAGGTTTGTAAATGTACAGGGCAAACATGTTGGTAATGTATGAACGAGTCTCTTGGTTACCTGCATTCCACATTGAATACGCTGCAGAGCTTTCTTGGTTCCTTGCATTCGAGAAATCTTTATTCAACCTTTCCAAAGTTTACGGTTGGTGTAGCGATGCAGGTTTAAATCTGGTTCAGAACCGTATTCTTATATGTGGTGTATGAGATTTAGTCAGACAAAACTTCAGTTTAAAAAAACAACAACAAAGAAAACCAAAACCTTCCTAATAACAAAATATTTGTCTGGAAATGGGGAGTCTGCAATGCTAAAAATTAATGAATAACCAGAAACCAGCCTAAAATAGAGTTGTAAAGAGATTGGAAGTTATTTGTAACCAGTTATCACTCACAAACATTACAAAAACATATGTTAACATAAATGTTAACCTGGGTCGACCACTCAGGCTTCAGTTAGTGAGTCAGCCAAAAAGTTCCCCATTAGAGGCGCTGATTATAAACAGATCTATTTAAATGGATCACCGTGTTGAACTGATTATTGTCACAAATCAATTGTAACTTTACCATTAGCATAGGAGTTGATGTGTCAATCGCTTTAATTCAAATTGAATGTGCTTACTGGACAACAGGTTCCACTTCCTGCGTGTGGATTGTGATGTTGGAGGGTAGAGTAGACGCACACGCACGCACACACACACACACACACACACACACACACACACACACACACACACACACACACACACACACACACACACACATCACCAGTGGGGGGGGGGGGGGGGGGGGTGGGTGGGGGGGGTGGAGTGAAACAGGGTGACAATAAAAACCACAATGGCTTTCACTTAGTGTTCCCTGCATCTCCCGCCCTCGTCCCTACACCCATGCCCATTCTTTTTTCTTTTTCTTTTTTTTTTTTCCTGTATTATGAATAAATTTAGTCTGTCCCGGACATGAAAATGTCAAATACCTAAAATACACCTAGGCTAAATAGCATATTAATTTTTAATGCCTGCTCATCCTATGCTGCTATTCTCATATCAGGCCTGTCTGCCAACAGCTGTTGCTGGCTGTGTAGCTGGGAATTTATCATCCATCTAGCTAAAGGAAGGGGGGGGGGGGGGCTGAGAGAGAGAGAGAGAGAGAGAGACAGAGAGATAGACAGAGAGAGAGAATAAAAAAAGACAGAAGACATTGTTGAAGAGACGTGGGGAAAAGGGGAGGGACAGATCTGTGTTTTCATGGATCCCTACCTTGCATTTATATCACCCACACCTCGCAACTTTACTTCCTTTGATATACGAGTGGAATTCAATTACACTAATGCCAAACATAAATTGTTCAAGATTCCCTTCCTTTTTTCTCCTGCCGTGGCGGCTGCGCGTCGCACCGCGAGCCTCCTCATACATAAAAGAGAAATAAGGGAGCCGAGCCGGTGACATTGACGCCGGAGGTAGTGACATTGGGGAGAGCGGCAGAGGGAGACGAGATACACTGAAGCAATGTGCCAGTGTGGGTGTTGAATGCCACCCATGTGCGTTTTTAGGTGGCATGTGGTGGATGATTATCATAGATTATCACAATCCAGATTGTTACAAGTTCTGTCTGCGCACATAGCAGCAGTGTACTGTAGCCGTGTGACTGTGTGCGTGTGTGTGCGCGCGGGCATGTGTGTGTGTGTGTGTGCGCGCGCGAGTGTGTGTGTGTGTGTTTTGGTTTAAGACAGAGTGCCTTTGGGGATAAGACTAAATGGTGAGCGAACGGCGAACAGTTGGACTGACTGAGCGCATGTGTGCATTTATTTGTGTGTATATGCCATGTTGTTCCTTTATCCTTACAGTGCGAGGAGCAAATATGGTACAGGGTTTGGGAAATGTGGGGAAATTTTTTTCTTTTTTTTTTCTTTTTCTGCTGTAGGTTTTCAAATGAGTCTGCCACAGTCAACTCGCCAGAAGGTTTCACTGTTCACAGAAAACCCCTTAAAGGTAAAGGAGCACGTGTGACACTCCCAATTATCAAACAGCTGGTCAGTGATCGTCAAGGTCCCGTTTAGACGGCAACATTTTCAAGTGAAAAATCTAAACCTTGGTTCAATTTTGTGGGTGTGTTACTACGACAATGGTGCTCAGAGCCGCTGAAAACGCAACATTTTGAAAACGCATTGACTCTGTGTGTACACAGTAAAAAGGAAAAACAAAAAAAGGAATTTTTCTGAAACGCCGCTATTGCACATGTGCAATCCGGTCGTAGTAATTAGTTGTTTTATAATTGACTGTCACGGCAATAACAATCCCACTTGGTTATGTGTCTATTCGAACGTCTGTGTTCACCCACCGTTAATGTTTATGATGTATTGTTCTCTGATTTCATCACAAAACGAAAATGCACAAATGGTGCATTTTCACTTGACCGAGCTAGCAATGGTTCTGATTCTGTCCTAAAGCTCCGCCCCTTTTCCCCCCATCACCAGTCACTGCAAAGCACACCTGGCAGAGTGATTCCATATGAAACGATACATGGTCGTTTTATCTCAAGTTAAACTCCCCGAAATTTATAATAGATCTTGAGTGGTTTTGGGGTCCATGGACAAGCGGAAGTCAGCCCATGTGTCATAGAAATTTTACTTTGAATGTATTATACAGATCTTGGATGTAAGCATGGGGTGGGGGGGGGGGGGGGGGGGTGTTTCCAACAGTCAGTTAGAAGATGTTTTATCTTCTATTTCTAAAAATTGGTTGGCATTCAACCAAGAGCCATGAGGTGAGGTGTGTACTGTCACTTGTTAAAACCTCGGTGGTAAAAAAAAAAAAAAAATCCTATGAAATCTATGTCAGCAATCTTACATCCCCCCCCAAAAAAAGCTGAAAATGTGTTTTTGTTTTTTTATTGTTGCTGCTAATGTGCAGCTGAAGTTGAGTCCAGCTTACCTCGTTACACCAACTGCATACTGGTGCGCAACCTGCCTGGTGGGATGAAGAGGCCTCTCGCTGTCACTCCTCACTGACTGCTGCTGACTGGAAAAGCCACCTAGGGGGACCAACAGAGGAGGGATTAGAAGACGACCAAATGCAGGAGGGGTGGGGGGCAGCAATGGGTGGAGAGGGAGACGGCGGAGGAGGAGGGAGGAGGAAGAGGAGGAGGAGGGAGGCGGAGTCGATGTCAAGATGGAAATCTAACAAATTCAAGTAAGCGATGCTTCAGAGGTCAAGGCAACGCAGCCGAAAAAGGTTAAAGATGAAATCAAAGCCGGGGCCTCTGCGGTGCCCGGAGGCACAGCTGAAAATCTATCCCTCCAAGGCAAGGCCACCGCTGACGCAAGGCAGACAAGAAGCTAAATACTGCACGCCACTCGGGGATCTTTCATTTTCAACCGATCAATAAGGGCTTATATTTATCAGGGCCTCCGAGCAGCTGCCACGTCTGACAACCTCCACTTCATTTTTGCACTCCTCCTCTTTTCTTTTCTTTTTTTTTTCTCCTCCTCCTTCAGCTCCTCCTCTTCTCTTTCTCCTCTTCCTCCTCCTCACCCTCACCCTCACACGCTAAATTGAGACCCATCGACCATGAAAAGGGGCAGAGACCCTGGATTGCCATTAACCCCCCTCGTGTCACGAGACTGTCTTTCTCACGCACACACACACACACACACACACACACACACACACACACACACACACACACACACACACACACACACAAATGCCCCGGAGATACAATTCTGCTAAAGGTCTGCCTCCCCCATCTTTGAAGAAACATGCCTTATCATTATGGCCTTGGCAGAGACACCAGCACCAGTGTCTTTTGTTCCTCAAGCTGCCCATGCCACCCAAACACACACACACACACACACACACACACACACACACACACACACACACACACACACACACACACACACACACACACACACACACACACACACACACACACACATGTCCTCTCTCTTAAACACACAGGGACAAACAAATATGCGGACACACATTGCCCTGGCACAACCTGGCGCCGCTTTCATTTCCAACCATTTTTGGTACATCTGTTAATTTTTTCCATTCACTTTGCACAAAATTATTTCATATAACAGAAGAAGAGGCAAAAAAAAAAAAAAAAAAATCCAAAAATGACGAGGACCATAAATCTGTGGAACAGTACGAGGAGAGGAGGAAGAGCTGGTTTAGGAGCGGGGGGGTCTGAGTTAAAATAACTGGCTGTCTAATCATCTGCACAACAATATTTGCTGTGAGGCATTCTAAATAGATTATCGCTAGTCCATCTGTGTCATCATTGATTTATAAGGCATTAAGCTGCTTGGGGAAGAGATAGGGCCTCGCCTTCGCTGCTGTTAAAGGGGCTTCTCGTCGGAATCAGGGGCATGGCAATGGAACAAGCGTGCCACTCGTCTAACCTCCCCTTTAATTGTCAGACGAGGAGGAAGTGAAAATAGGACGGACGTAGCTCTTTTTCTTTCCTTCTTTCTTTAAAAGGGAAGTATGAATCCAAAATTTTCTGCTTCTCTTTTTGTTTTGCGATACAAAGGGAAACCGGGGGAGGAGGGGAGGAAGTACAGGAAAAAAAAAAAAAGTGTGGATGGTGGTGGTGGTGATGAGGGGTGAGGGGTGGGGGGTGGGGGGGGGGGGGGGGTGAGAGAGAAAGAAATAGCACACACAAACACACATGCACACATGTAGAAGAGAGGGGGAAAAAAAAAAACAAAACAAAAAAAAAAAACAAGGGACATCATTAACATATGAATGCTATATGCAAATTGTAGAGGGAGAGCAGATGTTGTTGCATTTAATTGACCTATATGTGAATTGCATCCAAACCTTTCAGTGTGTTTGCCGGGCCCCGCTGAGTACAGTTTTGACTGGCTTTTCCATGCAACGCGCCGATATTTTATCACAGTTTAAAACTGAATCAGGGAAGATGGCTACATTTAGAGGGGAGGCACAAAAATAAAGGAGTTGGGTTTCTGTCCCGGCAAACACTTCACATTGTCCTAAAACCAAGCCTCTAACAGGTGGCGGCGGAATATAACGGATGTACCCAAGCATATTTCCCCTTCGATGGCTTTATTTGCTTACTTTTCCACTTTCCTCTGGGGTTATATTGAAAAAAAAAACAACCAAAAAAAAAACTGTCTGATGAGCTGAGAAAATATACTGCATATTGTTATAGATCACCCAACAGTAGATAAAAACGGCTAAAATAGTGAGAATCTGACACTTAAGCTTTATGGCTGGCAGAAAGCTGTGTGTGCGCCTTCTATTGACCGGCCTCCGTTGAGACCCATAAAAACATTAATCACATTTTCCAGAGGTGGTCTTATAGATATGTTCAATGTGAGCATTCATCAGCTCGGTGGGCACTTTTCTTCTTTTTTTTTTTTAACTGAATATGTTTCCATATTATGCAGATCTGAATGTCATTTCAGTACTTTATATGTGTTTTTTTTTTTTTTTTTACCAATCCGACAGGGAAGTGTGTGGATATCCACACACATAAAGCCAATGTGAAGCAATTATCTGTGTGAAGAGCTGGGATGGCCTCTTCTGGACCCTGATCTCTATATTATGTAGTCTGAGTGGGATAAAACGCACACACACACACACACACACACGCACACAAACACACACAGAGGGGATGTGACCCACCATACATCCACAGATGAGGTGTGGATGAGAGAAACTCACTTTAGAAGTCTGATATGAAAACTGATAAATGAATACTGCCGTTTGGAGGAAGTGCATTCACAACAAACATCTCGTTTAACTTTCATTCTCTATTCTCCTTTTTCACACTCTTGCTGTATTGATGCTGCTGTAACATGGAAGTACAACTGCCTACTTTTTAAGTGCATAAAATCACTTTAAAATATCTACACTAAAAGCAGACACACAATAAAGTCTAACAAAGTGACATTATGAAGGTTTTTTGTAAGAATATAAAGCAGGAGTGTTCAAACTTGTCCGGCAAATGTATTCCATTACTTTCTTTCCTACGTTATATTGAAAAGACAGGAATGTGTTGAATATATCACAAGTGAAGGCTGACTTCTGTCTCTGCTTCGCATGTAAAGTTTGATAATGTAGCATGTGATTATGAAATCACAAAACATTTGGGATTAAATTTATGTGATTTCAAGGTTGCATGTTACTGACTCATCAGTGTAATGCAGTAATTGTTTCTTAGTATTAAATCAGTGGTTTTAATTCCCAGCCAAGGCAGAACGCACTCTTCGTTTTTCTTGTTTAAAGTATTCTGAGCTCACCCTGGACATATTTTGTTCTGCAGGTAGGCACAAAGCATCTTCACGCATTTTACGCCGCTGTGTTTGCATGGGTGAGCCATGAAAAACACAGATGCTATTTTCATCTGGGCCTCTGCCTTTTTTTCTTTCTTATTTTTCTCCCTTTCCCCCCTTCCCTCCTTCTGTTTTTCCTCTATTCTCTTGCATCGACCTCCCCTACCTCACCCCCCCCCAACACACACACACACACACACACACACACACACACACACACACACACACACACACACACACACACACACACACACACACACACACACACACATTCTTGGGAATGTCATTAAATTGTATTAAATAGCCTTTTGTCCAGGGGGCAAGGACCACCCGATATATGATAATACATTAAGGCCCCAGTGCAGCAGCCACTGAGCCGAGACCATCTTAAGAACATGCGTTGGTGTGTGTGTGTGTGTGTGTGTGTGTGTGTGTGTGTGTGTGTGTGTGTGTGTGTGTGTGTGTGTGTGTGTGTGTGTGTGTGACTAGATGCCAATATTGAGAAACAGAGGGAAGAGGAAGAAAATAAAAGAAGATGGGGAAGGCTGGACGAGGGAAGTTGTTGTAGAGGGATAAAGCGGGTGAGATGTAGAGGGGGGAGAAAGGAGGGGAGAAAGGAGGGGAGAAAGGAGGGGAGAAAGGAGGGGAGAGAACGAGGTGGCGGTGGCTGCCTGCCTGCGCATGTGGCTCTCTAACAACTGTGACACATACTAATAGAAACATACCTAATAAATTACAAGCTTTCAGGGTCTGGCAAGCTGACATTTCTCTCCGTGCGCGGGACAATTTCATATCTGCGGCGCAAAGTCGAGGGGCTGCTGGACCAAATTGCATCACACAGAGATGCCAGAGGATTAGCATAAAAATTAACACTTAAATTTCAGCTTATTGTCAACCCCACTCCTGCACCGGCTGCCTCACAACAATCAATTCCTCTTAGAAATCTGATTAGATTCCATGACGCTTATTATCCCAGTCATGTCTGCCTGCCCCCTTCAACGACCACACATGCACATGCACACACACACACACACACACACACACACACACACACACACACACACACACACACACACACACACACACACACACACACACACACCGGTGACATAGTGAGACTGCTGCCATCACTGACCAGGAAATTTGTTTAAATGAAATAATAAGAAAATAAATCTAAAGGTGGGTCGTTTCTATTGATGGATGATGTTTGGTTCAGTCTGGTCGCTCATTAAGAGATTTTTGAGTCAGAGAGATCCATCCCTATAAGACGATGTGGCAGATTTTGTGAAGTTCATGCCGCTTGGTGTGTCCACAGGAGATACTCACACCTAAACCCCTGCATTTGTTTGTTCAGAGCAGTGGTTCCCAATGTATTTTCACCAATGTACAAAAGCAGGAGCCTAGCTTAAGGCCCCATGGAATGGAAAACGGAATCGTTTTGTTGTGTTTTCAGTGTCCAATTCCATGACAAAGGTGCACAGTTCCACTGAAAAAGAAACTTTTTGGAAACGGTTTCCCAAAGTGTAACTTTCTGAAAATGCTCCCACTCTGGTCTCTTTGTAGACGCGGAAAATGTTGCTACTCTGCATGCGCACCACAGCCGTAGTTACTAGTTGTTCTGCACATGCTCAATAGCTGGACAATCAGAACAATGTTTCCTCCAGAGTATCATGACTCCCAGTCTACATTCTCCTGGGACTTGGTAGTTTTACAGTTGACAGTCACTGTGATAACAATCCAACTTGGTCGTCTGTCCACAAGAATGTCCATGTACTACCATTGTCAGAGCGTAGTTCTCTGCATGTGTGTGAGATTTCATTACAAAGACAGATAGTAGCAACAACTCGTGGCCCAACATGGAAACTACATCATTTTCAGGCTTTCTGCATTGTTTTCAAAAATGTTGCTGCGTAAACCCAAAACTTTTCTGAAGCAAGAACACATGTACATGTGTTATTTACATTTTCTACTTCACTGCAACACAAATTGCTAACAGGAAGAGTGTGGCCATAGACCTATAGAACTACAATTATATAGAGGTTTATGAGCAGGAATCTACTTCTAGATATATATGTGGTTTGTCTTCTTCTGCGTTTGTCGTGTGTTTGGTCAGTCACAGCACCCCTAAAGGCCTGGTATGTGTACTACATGCCCTGAAGCCTCGTGTTGAGCCGTGTTCATGGTGACGTGTGCACAGAATTTTTTGGGAGAATTTCTGGGGAGAAAAAATATATATATATTTTTTTTTTTTTCGTTGCGTGGATGTACCCTAAATGTTCAGTGGCACTCGTGTCAGGAAATGAAAAGAATGAAAAAAATTACATTTAATCCACAAATTATTAAAAACTAGCCTGACTTTGTTTGCAGTTCTGACCTGACTCTTTAAATGCGAGATCACAAGCCAAAAAACTGGTTCCACTTGATCTGCAAAGTGTCTTATTATAGTTTTTCCATGTGGGAAATGAAGTCCCCCCCCCCCCCCGGGATCCCGGACCCCAGGTTGGAAACCACCAGTTAAAAGCTGTCTCACAGATTTGCCTCGGCTGTATTTAAAACCTAATCTCGCTGTGGTTTTCTCTCATCATTTCCACCTTCCTCTCTCACCACCACCACCATTCAAAATGAACTTTGCAATTTTTTTTTTTTTATGTTTACAGCTGGAACGAGGCAAAGGGTAAAAAAAGTCATTGTGAGATCTCATGAGGCTGTCACAATGAAATATTTGTCAATATCCCTTTCTGTTGAAGCACATTGCACAAGTATGTAGTAAAAAGCACGGCGCGCATTGGGTGGCTTTCGGTAAGACTCTTGATTGTTTAGACAAATGGCATTTCATCGCATCCAGATGTCTTTAAGCTGCGCTCAACCACCACCGTTGCTTTCCAAGGCGCAGGCTGTATGTATACAAACATCTCCTCATAACTGCATTCCTCATCTGGGCCCGCAAGCGTCACGGCCCTCGTCACTGCGCCTGGACAGAGGCTAGGACGCTCCGCGTTTTCATATTTAGATTGTTGAGGTAGGGTCAAAACCCTTTACAAGAGTCGCTGCTCTGCCAGTTGTCTGGATGTACAAAACTCAAAGAAGCGACTCTAAACGGGCCGGAATGGGGGGATTTAAAGCACGTAGAGGCGGTGTTGAGAAATGAGGTAGACCCTGGCCGGCACAGGCGTTATAACAGAACAGCGGTACAAAGGATCCCGAATGAAGACGCCCACGGGGTTGAGAGAAGGAGAGAAGAGCGAGGGAGAAGGGACAAATCGTCTGATGTTCTAAGTGGATAACAACAGCTCCTGCTATGCAGCAGCGGAGGCGCAGAATAATTTAAACCAGCTACCCGGCACCTCCCTCCACTCCCCCCCCTCCCCTCATCTCCTGGCCACTACTCTATTCTTATGTTAACACGGCTAAAGCGGAGTGGGCCACCCAGCAGCACAGAGCAGAAACTTAAGTCCACACTTCAGGAAAAATAATCCACAGCTCGGCCTCCCTCTCTCTCTCCCTTTGCAATGTAACTTTACTCACACACAGGCACAGTGCTTGGTAAGGGAAAGGCTGAAACAGATACAGAGGGAGGGGGTACAGGGGGCAACACATTCACTCTGCCTTTAAAGCATATTACCTTTCAGACAAGAGTTTGAAGAATAATAAACTTAAACTTGGGCTGTTTTCCCCGTTTGGTTAATGCCACGCAGTGGCAAGGCGGGGGCCAGAAGAATTCATAAGTCTTTAAATGCAGAATAAACACTGCTTTCTTTGTTGATGGGAGAGCTACGTTGTGTTTTTTTGTGGCTCTTGCCCCCCCCCCCCCAAAAAAAAAAAACACGCGCACACACACATACACACGCACACACCATAACCCCCTCTCTCTTTTTAGAACCTGATGTTGTGTTTGGTCTCCAAACAGCACATCTGAGGTACACACCTTGCTGATATTTTATAGGTTCAAATCCCCGATAAGGGGAGGGCGGGGGGGGGGGGGGGGGGGGGGTCATATTTTATACCGTCGGTTTATTTTAACGGGGGCTTGTAATTAACGCAGCATGTCTTCTATCTCCCAGCCATCTATGCCAAGGCCTTTATTTAAACAACTTTATTGTGAGATGTTTGCGTTCTCAGCGCTCGGCCGGGGCCCACACACAGAATATTATTTCATACTTCAAGGAGAGGGTGAGGAGGGGGGAGCGAGGAGGGAGGGGGGGGGGCTGGAAGAGTTTACGCTTTGAGCAGTTATTGTTTTTGATTACAGCGAGACTCTTTTTTTTTTTTTCCTTTTTCTTAAATGGATCAAGCCCAGTAACCTTGTGCGCACGCACGCACGCACGCACACACGCACACACACACACACACACACACACACACACACACACACACACACACACACACACACACACACACACACACACACACACACACACACACACACACACACACACACACACAGTCTCACACATCACACACTGAAGGAGAACCTGTTTACAGAAGGGGTGTGCGAACCTGAAGCCTTCGCTCGGGCCAAAAGCACAATCTCAGCGTGATTTATGAGAGTAAAATCACACTATTTATGTCCAAATGAGAGCACTTGTTTAACGCCGCTGCATGCATGCATGCGCTTCATGCTGGAAGGGGAGCTTCTTTCGGAGTGTATGTTTGTGTTCCTGCAAGGTTTAATAGAATTTGATAGGGAGATTGAGTGTTTACATTTAGTGAAAATGACCCTGAGTTAACACAACATTGGACATATATACAGAGCTTGCGTGCAAGCCATCGATGTGTCTTTGAAGGTTGAGCTGTGAGGTACGGGTCCATATGTGTTGATCGTGCTGCTGCTGCTTTCCGGGACTGTTTATTTAGAGATCATCCATGCTCAAGGAGTGTACTGGCTTCACACTGTTGACCAATTCCTGATACTGAAATCTACTTGAGAGAAAACAACGCTCGAGTTTGAAAAGAGAAAGTATGTGACCTCACTAGTTTTCCTTCATAAATCTGAGCCTCGCACAGCAACTTTTTGGGGGGAAACTGACAGTTTTTTTCCTACAGTCCGCCACATTAAATGCACTCAAAATGCAGATAAATTCGCCTTGTAAACACGATGCATTAAGACTCCATGTGAGTGAGTTCAAGAGAACTACCTCAGCTCCTACATGGCGACATAGATGAAGAAAAAAAGAGGCTGTATGTTGGTGGCGTAATTAGATGATCTCCCGCTTGAGCCTGTCTGTGTGTAGTTTGCATGTTCTCCCTTTCCATGTCTCCAGACAAAACTTTGGTTGTTTAATGAGTGCAACTTTTCAAAAATGCTCCATCCAACTCTGTCTGCTACTGCACATGCGCAAGTCTGTCATAAACAGTTCTTCTGCACATGTGCCGTAGAGACACATGCTCAGTAGCTGGACAATCACAACAATGTTCCCTCCAGAGTGTCATGACCCCCAGTCCATGTTCTCCTGGTATTTGGTCGTTTTATAATTGATAGTCACTGTGATAACAATCCAAATGGTCCTCTGTTCATACAAATCTCTGTGTACTCCTATCGTTAATGTTTAGAGCATCTTGTTCTCTGCACGTGCATGTAGTTTCATCACAACATCGCCAACTCGTGGCCCGACCCTGACAATCCAAAATAATGTGTTCACTTGAAATGTTCTTGTGTGAGTGACCTTAATTACCCATGAGTGTAACTGTCTGACTCTGGTGATCCGTTGAAAGTGTAACCTGCAGCAAGACTCTGGGCTGGATCGAGCCGTATGGAAGCTGAATGGATTAGAAGCGATACCACAGCAGTTTGTGAACCACCACAGTGAGAATATTGTTTGAGCCTGAACTTGAATGCAGATCAGATCACACTTTATGACCCATCCATGTCAGAAAACTGTCACAGTTCACAGGGTTCACGTCTTTTTCTCCCCTTTTTAATCATTGTAAATGTTGATGGTCAAGACAGCGATGGCCGTCGCAGCATTAGCCGAGATGTTTATGCACATTTCTGATTCGCCTTTGTTGTTCCTTGCCTGGATGTGGAAGTTTATCATTAAACCAGACAATAAAGCCGATCTAATCTTCACTGCAAGGTTTTATGTACACCTTATTTAAAGTGTCTGTCATAAAAGACAAATCATAAATGGAAAGTAATGGCTGATCGGAGTAATCATGGTTTTAAAAGTGTACACAACCTGTAAGTGTAATTATCATTCAGGTTTGGTCAGTGTAACAATACGTCTAGTTCAGTGGTTTGACCTTCGTACAGAACTCACAGCAGATATTCTATTCTCATCATCTAATAATAGAGTGAGCATGCTTATAATACAATATCTCACAGTGCCTTACAATGTCGGTGCATTACCATGCCTGCTGTCCAGCAGATCAGATGGATCGCAGATTGCCTTGGGGATGCTAAGTTTAGTGTATTCTGCTTTTAGCACATGGAGGAGATTGACAGGAAAAGAAAAAGAAAAAAGAAAAAAGCGTGTGAGAGCGGGGAGAGAATGACTCATGACAAAGGTTGAGGAGCGAACGTGGCTGCTCTGCTGCAGCCTGCTGAGCCTCCAGAAACACCTCACAAACAAACGGATTTCAATAGAGAGCAAGTGCACGGCACTGCTGCCGGTGCTGCCGTGCACAAAGACGACTGCGCAGCCTTTTCTAGTCGGGCGGCACACGCATGTGCTGCAGGACTGAAGGGTAAATAAGTTGCTTTTAACAAATGGCAGCCGCATCCTGCTCTGTTTGTCAATGCTGACTTTCAGCCACTATATTCCTTTTTAATAACGGGAATCCCAAAGGGACAAATCCGAGAGCCAGAGAATCAATGAGTGAAGCTGAACGGGCTGGTCACACATCGACGAGCTTGCAAACATTGTGCGTGCTGTGTGGTACGTGCACACATGAACTCAGGTACACACTTTTTAAAGGGCTGTCCTGCGTACCTTGTTCCCCCTGTCTCACTACATCCAAAAGGGGAACAGAAGAAAACATTCAGCTTCCTAAACCTGAGTGATTACAAGTATTCTGGTAAAAAAAGAAATATTGAATGGCTGCTTTTAATTGGGGACTTCTCAAGGATGGCTCCAGTCTTTTACAGTGCAAATCTGAAGTCCCTGTTCCCCCTCGTTCCTAACCTTTACATGTAATCTCTGTGGAATCACTCTTAAATGACCTTTTATCCTTGTGAGCATTCATTGATGAAATAAAGGGCAAGTTGGCTGAAAGTAAACGGTGACTTTGAAGCTTATGGGCACCATTTAATGCAAAAAAATAAAATAAAAAAGGAAACAAGGAACCGTATTTGGGGCTTTATACGATCTGTTTTACGCGACAACAGTTTCAAGTAAAAGTAGTACACTTTGGCTGGGTTTTGGCTGTTCGTTTACAAGACGACTGTGTTTCCAGTTTCTGAAAGCAACACATTTTAAAAGACGCAACAATTCTGGAATGAAGAGCAATGTTCATGGCCTATAACATTTACCA
This sequence comes from Blennius ocellaris, assembly GCF_963422515.1. Lineage (NCBI taxonomy): Eukaryota > Metazoa > Chordata > Actinopteri > Blenniiformes > Blenniidae > Blennius > Blennius ocellaris. Next base: position 15,881,574 of record NC_137650.1, on the reverse strand, counting down.
AACCATCACCTCTTAGTAGATGTGACTAATTTCTTGATAATACCATTTGGTAGAAACAAAAATTACCGTTACTTCAAGAGCCAAGGGAAACTAATTAAGCTATTTATCCCATTTCTCAGATGCAGGGAGCCCCTGGGAGTCAAGGGTCATGCTCATGGACACACAGTGACATTTCCACTGTGGGACTGAAACCTGCAAACTCGTAAATCCCACCTCTTTAGCCTCTAGGCCACCACTGCAATCCATCCGATGGATGCAGTTTGGAGTTCAGCGTCTTGCTCGATTACATTTAACAAGGAATCAAACCTGCTTCACTGATTGAGACGAACGTTCTACCAGCCAACCCACAGCCACTCACAAAAAGAAAAAAAAAAGTATCATTCAGTGAGGTTAAGGCCTTTCAATGCTTCTTTTACTGGATGTAAGCAACACATAATAATGTTATTAACATCATTGTCTTATAATAGTAATCAAAACACATCTACTAAATCCAGGGTGTACCATGCCCTCAGCCTGGAGCTGGGATTGGCTCCAGCACCCTTCGACCTTGAACAGGATATAAGAAGTATAGAAGATGGACAGATGGATGATTGGATGGACAGAAGGACTCGCTCAACTCTGCAGATCCTTACACTCAACAGATCTGTTGCTGGGAGGAAACCAGCCTGCTACAGGAAACGGCTCATAAAACGTGGATCTTGCTCTGGAGACGCTAACCTCAGGGCTGCTGGCTTCTGGAGTGATTTTTAGGATTTACTCTTGTTTAAGACACATCCCCCCAAAAATGTAACTAATCTGCACTGCCAGTGATGTCCAGTTCAGTCTTCTTGGACATTTTATACAATCATTCCATGACCGCTGAAATAAAGAAAGCCGTTTTTCAGTTTGTAGGACATCGGTGGGTCGATTCCTTGTCTCATCTTGACCATGAACCAAAGTGTCTTTGGGCAAGACGGTGAGCTGCAATTCAACCCTTGATGGTGTGGGAGCGCACTGAATGATGGCTGTCTGTGTGAATGAAGCGCACGGACACTGCGATGAGACATATGAGTACAGTTAATAAAACATTTTAACTATGTTTAGAAACAATGTGGGGATTGTTTAAAACTGCGACCGGAGAGACCGAAGTCTGTGAGCAGGTGGAAGAAATGTGGAGGAGGCTGGAATGCAGAAATAATATCAATCGTGAAGGTTGAGGTCAACAGTCTGAGGCAAAGATACTCATTTTCACAGAAAAACACGAGATAAGTTTACAGACAAAGAACGGAGGAGTTGGGCTCATCCCCATTCCTCTTCTTCGCTACAGTTTCTCTCTTTCCCATCCTGGTACTCCCACATCTATTGTTCTGCCCCAACCACCCCCCCCCCACCCCACCCTCAGGAAGGAGGAGGTAAAGTGAGATGTAGACACTTCTTTAGCCTGACAGAGGCCAAACAGATCGAAGTCACAGAACCTCACTGCTGGAAAAGCCACAAGCTGGGAACTTCTGATCTTGCTGTCCTGCCAAATCATTTGTCTTTAGTATCTTATTGAAGAAAAATACCGACTGAATGAGAAAATGAGACGTTTGTATGTAACCATCTGTGTTTTCTGTGTGACGACAGACAAACTTCCCTAACTGCCTTTGTTCCAAAAGTGCAAGAAAATCATAACTTCTTAAGTTGACTATTCACGACACACAAATCCCAAAGTGCTCTCTGAGGCTGACGAGCCGAGCAGGGATGGTGGCCGTTCACCAGAGCGCCATCGATCGTACCTGGATCCGCCAAACTCTCCACTGTGTCATTCAAACCTTTTCAATTTTTAATCACCAGCTCCAACATCAGAACAAGTCTGTCACACACACACACACACACACACACACACACACACACACACACACACACACACACACACACACACACACACACACACACACACACACACACACACACACACACACACACACACAGATGTAAGATTCAGTTTCAGCTAAGCTCCATGCAATATTTAAAAAATCTAAAACCAAACATTTCTAACTCTCAATGCCAGCTGACAAATAATATTAGGATCTACATGCATGCTGAGACAGTGTGTGTGTGTGACTGTTCTAGTGTGTGTGTGTGTGTGTGTGGGTGTGTGTGTGAAGCATATAAAACCATGTGCCTTCACCTGGCCCCCTGTCTTGGGCCCAGCTTCAGACTGTAGCCAGTTTTGACCTTGGGCTCCGCCATATTCATTACATCATTAAGTTACCTCTTCATTAACTTTTCATTGTTTATAGAGGAGGCGCTGGGAAGGAGAATAGATAAGAGTGGGGGGGTGATGGTTAGGGCTCTTTATCAAAACACATTCTATCCACTGCTGGGGCAAGTCGGCCCGGTTCCGCCCCTGCATCTGAAACGTGCATTTTACAATAGCAAACACTGGAGTTGAAGAAGAAAAAAAGGAAGCGTTGAGGTTCTATATGATCTGCAACATCATCCACCCATTCATCCGTCTCCCTGCAATCTGATCGTGAACATATTTGTGAGGGCTGGCCTTGTAGCCACCAGGCGCTGTTGTGCTTCCACACCACTCGAGCTTTCTGTCATTAGCGATGCATCGCCCCGGCAGCACACACAGATTGTGTTCAAAAAAAAAAGAAAAAGAAAAAAAAAAAAAAACTGTCCATGCCAACCAGCATCTACCATAGCAAGCCAATTATAAATGGCAACTCACTATACAGCAATACTCCCTCGCCCTCCCTCCCTCACTCACTGTGTTTTAACAGTGGTGTCTGGCTAGACTCCACGGCTTCTCTTGAATAACAGGGGTAGATGTCCCCTCGTGTTACAAGCTGCTGATCGCTTGTTAGTTCACACTTTTTTACACAGAGAGCTCAGAGGGAGGAGGCGAGCCATTGGCATGCAGACATCTCCACCTCGGTCTTTTATTTTCGTTCCAGACTGTAAAGGTGAGGCGGTGTTTCTGAGGGGAAGGTGCGGTGGATTTAGTCGTAATTAAATACAAAAAAACGTACGATATGGGGAAAAGACTCTTGGATTGGAAACGGCTTTTTCTGAGAGAAACATGACGGGGAGGAAAAATGCTCATCGGAGGTGTGAAGCGAGTTCGACACCAAAGTGATCAAAAAGGAAACAAACCAAAATCGGCTGCCGTCAAAAGGGTGTGGACTTTCTTCAATCTGCCAAAATATTACAGCGAAGCCAAGCAGGGCACACACACACACACACACACACACACACACACACACACACACACACACACACACACACACACACACACACTCTCCGTCTCTCTTAAGGCTCCCACAAATCTGCGCGATTCTCGGCCGTCGGGGTGGTGAAAGTCTTCACGCTGTTCACAACTGTATGAGACCTTAAATAATTGTTTTTGCAGACTGTGCGAGCACACACTGTGCCGACTCGTCGTGATCACACCATCGCGTCAACGCGGATCGACGTGGTCACGCAAGAATGAGACGTCATAAGCGTGCGCCATCCATTCGGGAAAAATAAAGGCGCTGAACATGGACGGTCCGCCTCGGCGGTATTCTTATCATTGGAGACAAATTCTAACAAGTCAATAAGTAATTCTTCTTTGATGTCCCACATTGTTCTAATCGCCACTGGAGCCCGTGTTTCACTATTCGTCGGTCAGCGTGGGTCTGAGCGTGTACCCAGTGCTTTTCTGGTGCCATGCGGATAACTGAATCATGTCATACTGCATTTCTATTGGTTATAAGATGACGTATTCAGATTCGCTGCTACGACTCCTCAAATATCAGACACAATCTGTTAATGGTCGCGGACTCCCAACCAACCGTTCAGCCGTCTATGCACCGATGCAATGATGGTCTCAGACAGTCGAGAATCGAAAATAGTGCCATAAGAAGCTTTAAATTCACCTTTTAACATTTTTTTCTTTTTTATGTTGCAAAGTGTACATGATGAAAATGTCCATATTGGTCCACAAATAGTACTGACAATGGCTACAATCTCAACATAAAGTCAATATTAATGAAAAAAGTGCTATAGCTGTTGCATCATGGGTGTTTTTACAAGCTAACTCTGGCGGGGAGCTATCTTTCTTGGGAACATCACTGATATCTCAGCTCAGGTCTGAGCGTTTTTCAGTTGTCGGCAATTCTTGAGAAATATGTTTTAAAGAAAATCAACGATTTCTCAGGATATTATACAATCTGCTTGGTGGTTTGGTGGGCTCGATTGGAGCCTCTTATTGGCTTTATGTTTGACACTCCTATTCAAGATCATTTCTTTTTCAGGTTTTCTTAAAAAATGTGCCAAACTAAATCAGACAGCTTCAGTGCAGGTAAAACCTTGGCTTCACTCTTGGGGCTTCTCCCCAATCTCCAATCTCTCTCTCTCATTTAACAAGCACAGTTTACCGCAAACAATGACTACTGTTGAGTTGTGAAATTCTGATTATGTGTGACTGTCCCGTGCTGGTTCAGATGGGGATGAAGTTCGTCCAATCGATGGAGAATAGAAGAGGAGAAACGAGAAATACAGAAGGAATCCAGTCCCAGATCTGTGCAGCAGCGCTGTGATGAATCATCGTCAGTTACAAAGCAGTTGCACACCGAGCTCCTGTCTCCAATGTGTATTTTCTGTGACTTGAAATGTGCTCCTCCAAATGGTCCCTGATGCTCAGATCTTTGAACTGTTTGTTAGTGGACACTTCAGACGAGAGATTCTTATTTCCACTGAGCTTATTTCCACTCACCCAACAGCACAACACCCAAGAAGATGGACGATCAAGCCAATGACAAACACGACTGACATGAATTGTCAGAACTGAAGGAATCAGACTGATTTCAAATTAATTTCATGTGTTCAAGCTTTACTTCTTCTACAGTATAACAACAATGACACAATATAGTGCAGCCGCACAATACGTTGTAAATTTTTAAAATGTAAATAAACATTTTTTGTCACGATGTAAACGTACGTAACATACATATTACAAAGGACTGAACGAGCTGCAATGTATATATGATCTTCATGTCAACATATTTGTCCAACCTGGAGGAGTGCTCCTATTTGAGACGCAAGCCCACGAAATCAAAACAAACAAAACACAAAACTCAAAAAAATTATAAGAAAAATGTTTTAAACAACAAACCCTAAAAATATCAACCACTTTTTGTAAAGTGGAGGGAACGAAAAAGAAAACTACCATCAGGAAGAACAAATATGAAATGCAAAGTTAATATATTTATTATACTATTATCACGGTATACGTTAGTATCATCATACGCAATACTAACATGTATTTTAACATGTATGTGAACACGCATTATATCACATATTATTTAAATACCATTTCCTGGTGTTATTCCTACACATTTTATTTTACTTGCTTAGCTTTATTTATTTATCATCTCTCCCATGTTATGTGTGACTTTTTTAACTGTGAAAAGTGCTTTATAAATAACCTTTACTTATTTACTTTTTTACTTACTATTAATTAATGTTTCATTTATATTACTGTTGTTTTATATTCCTGCCTTATATTAATTTATCCTTGGTTTGTCTCATTGTTGCTATGTCAGTCTTCTGTGAAGCCATTTGTATTGTATCAACATGCATGGACACTGCTCTATAAATAAAGTTTAACTGATTGATTATGCTAAACTATATGACACAAGATACGTCATGAGAGCACTTCTTCACAGTCTTGGTTCATGCCAGTAAATGACGAAAAAAAGGGAAAATAATGAAATTATTCATTATTATGTGAAGTATCAGGTGTGGTAGGTGGTAGATACACACACACACACACACACACACACACACACACACACACACACACACACACAACCACACAGCGGCAGGTTGGATAAATCAGTACAGAAGATGGATGGGAGCAGAATGAATGTGGGAAAGAAAACACACATTCATACCACACACAATCACTCGGCTGATGTTATCTTGCAGGTTTCGCAGAGAAAATAACAAGTGTAAATACAGCTGTTTGACTCTTGTTTTCAGTCAGGTTTATTGTGGGAGCAAATGAGTTGTGGAGGATCTGGCAACCAAAACTAAAACGTTGGATCAACAAAATGAAAAGAGAAATCGAGATTCTTCTTTTCTGAAGCAGTTATTATCCCGTACTGCTACTGAAAAACTAGATTTAATTTAAGGTTGAATCTATTATCATTAGAGAACTTTAGGGAACTTATTGGGTGACAAGCACAGAGTATTTATTGGTGTACTCCAGGTTGGGCATGAGAGAATGTTTTCAGGTAATAGAATAAATAATTATTAGGCTTCGTGGTCTGAAGTGGCCACAAAGAGATGGAAGCACCTGAAACAACAGACTCCACTGCGGTACAACCCACCAAGAGCCAACAGAGGTAGAGAGGCCTTGGTCTTCATGTTCACTGTGATCTGCATGAGGAAAACTCAACTATCGCTTCATAAACAGCCTGACATAGAATGTCACAGAACATGAATGAGTTTTCAGATCAGATGGTTTCAGTTTTGGGGGATCTTTCGACACATAACATGCACCTTGTTTTCTTCTCTGTCTAAGAAACAGAGATGCCTCAAAGCATTACTGTCAAGCTGATCTCTGATTACACCATTTTAACCTCTTTTCTCCCTCAAGCCTTCTGGCTGTATTCACACATTCATGTTTGAGATTTTATTTGGGGGACAGATATTTGAAAGCAGTCAAGTGCTGGCATAAAAAGCACAAGTTATATTTTTTTTAATGAAACAATTTCACTTTGTTTAAAAGGAGATTTTCTTAGCATTTCTAATGAGCGATATCACAGAGAATCATTGTCAACTTCCAGGTTATAGATATGAGCTTTTTATCCCCACGGATTTATGTCAGAGCCGGTTTCACTCAATAAATAATGTAATTTGATAAATTATATCAGTTGCGTCCAAACGGCTACTAGTGTCTTTGATTGTGACAAGCTAACTAGTATCAGGCTAACCATTGTGCTAGTTAGCATTAGCTTCCATTCAGATGTCAAATGTCTACCATTTCAATTTAAAAAAAAAAAATTTTTTTATATTGAATCCTATTGAAAACATACCTTTAACCACATTTAGACAAATAGAAGACTCTATAACAGCGTCCAAATGAATCTTGATCGAAGCTACCCTTAATGAAGGATCAATTCCCAAATTGAAATGTTAGAACGTGTGAAAATGATTCCAAAGTTCTCCACAATATGTTGACTGTTAAAGCTAACTGGCTCGAAGTAATTCAGCTAAACTTTAGAAGTACATCCCAAATACATTTTGAATGAATCTCGACCCTAATCCTATGTACAAAAGGTTCATGCTAATACCTAACAAGGACTGACTCAAAGCAATTTGGCTAAACTTTTGGAACACATCCCAAATACATTTTGAATTTGATTAGAAATACGAAAGGCACTATCACATATTCAACATGATTTCTTTAAAATATATTGAAAGTCAAGTTGAACTTCACCAATGCAACATTGGAGTATAAGTACAAAAGGCTAATGCTAACAGCTCACCTTGATTTGAAGCACAAGTGGTGTTTCATTACAGATGTGGATGGTTTCCACAACTGTAAATATAAATAGTGACTAAAGCATAGAGGTGAGGACTCGGATCAATAGCGTTAGCGCTAACGCCATGTACAGCGTGTCGTCATTAGACCACACGCAGACCTCACACGTACCCACAGCAATCAGAGAGCCTTCGCTATCTGACAGAGAGCACCACTAGGGAAATGAGGCAGTGTGTGTGTGTGTGTGTGTGTGTGTGTGTGTGTGTGTGTGTGTGTGTGTGTGTGTGTGTGTGTGTGTGTGTGTGTGTGTGTGTGTGTGTGTGTGTGTGTGTGTGTGTGTGTGTGTGTGTGTGTGTGTGTGTGTGTGTGTGTGTGTGTGAGGGAGAGAAAGACCTCCGAGCCCTTGGGATGGTGTGTCACATAAGCTCCATCACAAGGCTGCTTTATTGAGCCTGGCATGGGTCAGACCCCCACTGTCATCTTCAAATATGCCTGCCACCTGCTCACACACACACACACACACACACACACACACACTCACACACACACATGAATATGCACTCATGTACATGCTCACACATCCATATCTGTTCACGCCGGCCATACCCAACACGCTCATGCATACACAAACCGGCACACATGGCTTGAAAAGAATTCATCTGGTGTTTTCTAGTAATTGCAACAAAAACACCAAATCTGGACGTGTCACGTTCATTTCCCAAGACCCCAGAAAGGAGGGCTAATTTCAAACAGCCCCCCCCCTTTTTCACTCTACAGACTTCTGTCCTTTTTCTCCCCCCTCCCTCCACACGCTCCCTTCTTTTTCTTCTTCTTCTTTTTTCATCCTCTCATTTCAGATGGGAAAAACCCGACAGCCTTTTATACAGCGGCCAGTTTTGCAGATGGTTATTTGCTTAAGAGACACAAAACTGAGTGAGATCTTCATTTGTGTACCTCGGAGAGTGTTCATACCACTCTGCTTTCAGATTCCACACGTCTAAGATATATACGCCTGGGCCAGCCGTGCCAGCCACCGCCGTGAATTAGCAATAAGATTTGCAATCACTCTTGACTGCGTAGGCAAAGAGGATTTTTCTATTTTGATAATTTCCCTTACGATGTAGTGCTTTTGTGGAAATGCACTTACGCACGTGTGCGTGTGTGTGTTTTCTCTCCTCACATGCATGACTGTGTGTCAATCATATGCGTGTGTGTGTGTGTGTGTGTGTATGTGTGTGTGTGTGTGTGTGTGTGTGTGTGTGTGTTCCCTGATGGAGATAAGTCTGAGTGGTTAGGAGGGAACAGATGTCAGCTGGTGTCGGCTGCCAGGAAGATTGAACAAAGCCAATCACGTTGCCTTCCTGTCCAAAAAACGCATGGCAGAGGGAGACCTGCATCTAACAACAATTTGTGGCATTAACTCTGAGCATGCCACCCTGCCTGCAACTGTCAGTGCTCACGCGCACACACACACACACACACACGCGCGCGCGCACACACACGCAAGTCACTATCATCCTGTTTGGAATAAATACGGTAAACAACTGGTGTGAGATATAAAAGATTGCAGGGTGAGCTAACAAAATGGCGTCTGTAATGTGATCTGCCCTTGTTGCTACAGTAGCTTAATCATTCATAAGCCTGCATGGTGGGAAGACTGGCAGGAATTATCCAATCTCTACCTGGTTTCCTCCGCCACGTATCATTCATTAAATCCCACGTTTAGATGCTCAGAGGCGTGTGTTGTAGGGTTTGTTTTTTTTCCCCTTAGTAGCAGCTAAAGCTAATGATCAACTAATGAACAACACATTTAAATTCTAACTGAATGCTTCAGTAAATGAGAATAATTATGTTCTTTCTATTTTTGATTGGCTTTACACTGATCAGCCATAACATTATGACCAGTTGAAGTGATCATCCACGGCTGCAACTCTCATGTGTTTGATTCTAAACCCACACTCACTGCGAGGCTAATGGTAGTTTGCTAGCTTTCATGGCAGCGTCACCTATATCAGCTTGGTGTTAGCGTTGTGTTTTGTCTGCTACTGTTACAAATGTGTTTAAAAAAATTAGGTTTTGATATTTTTTTAAATTTGCTTGGTGGTTTGACTATAGATTAGAGCCAATTTTGGCCCTTGGCCCTTATGTTCGATACTCCTGGGTTAACCTAATGTATATTTCTTTTGAAAATCTGTAGTATTATCTCAAACTACTTTAAAAGCTGCACTGATTATTGTACAACATATATTATTTCACAGCATTTATGTCATGATTGTTGCAGTTATTAACAAATACTGAAAATAGCTATTATTAGCTTTTGGTCCAGTCTTTGGTCCAGTGATTGTGGGGGTGGGTGAGGTTATTATGGAATTAATGTAAAGGTTCTTAGTTCAAATGGCCTTTTTCTTAATGTTATGTATGCTTGAAAATTAAATAATTAAAAAAAACCTTTATATTTGAGCGTTGTTTGCAAAAAAAACTGTGATGACCAGCTGAATCTGATCATGTGTGGGCTGTTGGCAGTCTGCAGTGGTCACAGTATGGTGACGAGGTCCTGGCGGCCCGAGGAACATGGGGAGTGAAAGCAGGCCTGTGTTGTCTGATTAGATGGCGATTTAATGCTGATTCTGATTAAAACGACTTTAGAATAATGGCTATAATGTCATGGCTGATCTGGCCCGTTTCCTCACTTGTCCATCCCACACAACCTTATAAAGTTCTTTCATGCGGCAGGATAAACGTGCAAAAGCTAATTTGGGAGAGAAGCAGAGAGATGTTAATTCTTTGAAAAGAGGAGGGTGAGTCATGCAGAAAAGCATATTTACCGCGTATCATAAACAACAGGGACTGGTGAGAGAGAGGCTAACATATGAGCACACGCACGCAGAAAGGAAAAAAAAAAAGAATATCCAAATGAGAAATGTTAGAAACGTCCCCGGTCGTTACCATTTTTTATTTTACAATCTGCATGCGATGAATGAGAGGCCTGGGAAACCACAAATTCCCCGTCTTTCTCCGGAGCCAGAGTTTAATCTCCACGATGGACAGAGCTGGCGTTTCTGAGCAGTGGTACGGTTTGTCCCAGCAGGGTAGGAAAGACACACACACACACACACACACACACACACACACACACACACACACACACACACACACACACACACACACACACACACACACACACACACACACACACACACACACACACAGATCTCTGATGGGCAGCAGGACTCGAGGGCCGAGCTGTTATGGCTGGTCCAACGGGCAGGGTGCTGAAATGGGACCGCTCTGGGACCGAGATGCCTCATTTAGGCCGAACGCACAGAAGTTCAAAACCGACTGAACCAACTCGAAAGTGAAGTGGTCGGCGTGTGATCCCGTCCAGACTTCATCACACTGCCCCATCTTCGCAGGGAACGCCGAGAACCAGGAGGAGAATGGCTAAGCAGCCACTTTTGAGTCAACAGAGACATATCCAAATGAGTGTGGTGTGTCTGTGTGTGTGTGTGTGTGTGTGTGTGTGTGTGTGTGTGTGTGGTAGTCACCATGGCATCTTAGCCTTGACTGACAGATCCTTAGAGATTGTCTGTAACAAATCTGTTGATCTTTGACCTTCCTACTGAGTTGTAAAAACCACTCTCCATTTCCCTTAAGACTTTACCAGCCTGCCCAAGAAGTGTGTGTGTGTGTGTGTGTGTGTGTGTGTGTGTGTGTGTGTGTGTGTGTGTGTGTGTGTGTGTGTGTGTGTGTGTGTGTGTGTGTGTGTGTGTGTGTACATGCCTTGTTTGTATGTGTATGTGTGGTGTAACCCTGAGGTTAAAGAGCAATCTGCAGCCAATTAAGCGCTTCACTAGGAGGGCCCTGCTTCTATGAATGAGAGGAATGCTCTGCGAGCTTAAGAGAGAGGGACTTGACTGAGTGCTTTGAAAGCAGTGTGTGTGCATATATATACACGAGTGTGTGTGTGTGTGTGTGTGTGTGTGTGTGTGTGTGTGGTAATTGTGTGTCTTGGCTGCAGCGTTTACAGTGCAGGTTTGTGTGCTGGTAACAATTAGGTGTCAGGGAGCTAATGTAAGGGTTTAAAAGTTCACCACAGACGGAGGAGTGGGTGAAAAGAGAAACGTTCACGAAAAGTGACTCCAGACTGAGACGGATTTAAAACACAACAGGTGGCTGAAATGACCCGAAAGAACTGCAGTTTTTTCATTATCAAATGATATTAAAGGTTAAAAAAAAGAAGCAAGTCTATATGTTTTTAGTCAGATTGTATGTTCTTAAAGAATCTCTGGTGCTTCCGTCTTTAATTTCATGACGTTTCGTGAGTGAAGCTCCATTCGGCACATGCCGACTGGATTTCTTGATAAACTGGGCAGTCGGACAAGAACACTCCTCTACATCAACAATCCCTTCTCAATATTCACAACAAAAATCCTAGTCGACATCCCAGTAGAGTCATTAGGCTGGCCATAACTAAAGCCTGTACCTTTGGTCGCCCTTCATTTCAGTTTTCTGCTGCAAAGAAAGTGAAATCATCTGCACCAGACCTGAAAACCTTCTATATTTATCCTACAAATGTATATATTCCACAAATATCCTGCACTGGGAGTCATGACACTCTGGAGGAAAGGTGGTTCTTATAGTCCAGCTACTGCGCATGTGCACAACCAACCGTTACTACGGCCGTGGTGCACATGTGCAGTAGCAGCGTTTACACAATCGATGACCAGGAGCTTTTCTATAAAGTGTCGTTTTCGGAGTGTTTTGGAATAAGTTCCACCTTGAAAGCCACTTTCAAAAAGTTTCCAGTGGCTCCGAACACTGTTGTCAAATAAACGGACACCCGGAACGACAGTTTTGCATTTTTACTTGAAATGATTGTCGTGTAAACAGGCCCTAGATATATGTCACTGTAAACACTGTAAATAATAGTTTATTTCTTTGCAGGTTGTGTTTTGTTATGCATGTATATATTTGTTTCTGTGCTGATCTTTATGCCTCATCACTGCTCCTTGTTCAGGCCGTCATCGTAAATAAGCAGTTCTCAATTAACCTGCCTGGTAAAATAAAGGTGAAATGAATAAAAGAAACACATTTCTTTGTAAAGAAATGTGACATTGGCCAAAAACTAAAGCCTAAGTATGATGATTACATTGAATCTCTAAAAGCCGCACATTTGTCCCAGGATGCATGTGCTGTACACGACAGTGGATTCACAGACGTGGATATTCTTATAAACTTGTAATTTTTTTGGTTTTCATGGAATAAAAGTATGAATAATAACCCTTGAGAGCAGTAAGGAGTAGCTGGAGAAGAAGGGAAGGAGTGAGGAAGCCTGTCCCGCTCTCCTTCACCTGCCTACTCCCCCCGACAGACCCTCCCCCCCGCCTCCCCCGGCCATCCATCAGTGGGCGAGCAGAGAGGATCGGGGCCCAGAGTAATGAGCCATAAGCCCCCTTACACGTGTTGATGCGCCACTAAATAAGATCCATTTACCTAGACTGCTGCCACCGCCGCACGCCAACCACTGCAGGAGAGAGCGTCACCCTTATGCGACCCCCCCCCCACACCACCACCACCACCATCACCATCACCATCACCCACCCAACCCATCCCACACACACACACACACACACACACATACATAGCCCCCAACTGAGAGCTGGGCAGACTGGCTGCTTCTATGTGCGTGTGTGCGTGTGTGCGTGTGTGTGTGCGTGTGTGTGTGTGTGTGTATGTGTGTGTGTGTGTGTGTGTGTGTGTGTGCATGTGCGCCTGTGGGCAGGGAGTACAGCATAGTGATCCGGTTTCACAAGACAGACAGAAGCAATTGTTCTCCAGTTACAGAGTTTTCTCTGAGACTTGAGGGCATCACTGTCAAGTGTCGCGGCCATCAGGGAAGTCTCACTTTAGACGATTACACTCGATCCCGTCTGTGTGTGTGTGTGTGTGTGTGTGTGTGTGTGTGTGTGTGTGTGTGTGTGTGTGTGTGTGTGTGTGTGTGGTGGCAGGGGAGACCACAGTGTGACCTCCACTGCCTGAAATGATCCACACTGAGGGTTACTGACTTCCTTTCTGCATGACTTTGTATTTCTGTGTGTCGTGTGGTTTTCCCACCCCTACACAGGGAACTTTGTATACTAGTGGGGTCTGAGTCACATTATGGGTGTCAAAGATGTCCTTGAAAATGAGATGAATTTGGTAAAGGTTTAATGCCATATGTGTGTGTTTTCAAGGAACAAGGAATGGAAACAATGGAACAAGGCTCCATGTACCTGACATTTTCTATATGAAAACTCGGAATTTTTGTTGCATTTTGCAGTCCGTTTACACAACAACCCTCGGAGACACCGATAACACAACTTTTCAAAAACGCCCCGACTCTGTCTCCAGAGAAACGGGGAAAACACAACTTTCCCAAAACACTGCAACCGTGCATGTGCATCCTGGCCGTAGTAACGAGTTCTTCTGCACATGTTCAGTAGGTGAGGTGGACAATAAGAACAACGTTTCCTCCAGAGTGTCATGACTCTCAGTCCAGCTTGTCCTGGGACTTGGTAGTTTTATAGTTTACAGTCACTATAATAACAATCCAACTTGGTCGTCTGTCCATACCAATGTCCGTGTGCTCCTATTGTTAATGTTTAGAGCAAATAGTTTTCTGCTGCATGTGTGTGGTTTAATTACAAAACAACCAACAGCGCCAACTAGTGGCCTGTCATGCCAACTACATTGTTTTCAGCATTTCTGCCATTTTCATGGTAGCGGATAGAATTTTTTGGGAATATTGTGTAAACGTGAATGCAAATGCGTGTCACATGACACGTGGTGTAAACGGGTCTTAAAGTTGGAGTTGCTGTTCAGTTTAAGCAGAAATTTGATTCTTCACCTCAACAAGACACCAGGTGATGATGTGAAGCCACGAGCTCACTGTATTCCACTTTTAACGTGACATTGAACTTGTTTTACTAATACGAAACCAAAAACTAGAAAACGAAAAAACACAGGAAACCACCCCCCCGTGTGAAAACCACCCCACGACATGGCAGGAAGCACGGCATGTACTGAGCATCCCATCCACAAAGGGGGGGGGGGGGGGGGGCAGACAGGAGCGCAGAGATGGATGGGAGAGGAAAGGGCGATTGGCTGAAATAGGTGAAACTAAAAAGTGAGACAAAAGAGAGAGAGGAGGACGAGAGAGAGGAACACAGGCGGGAAAAGGGGGACAGATTAGTGAACAAGGCTTGAGTAGCGCTGTCGGGGTGAAAGAGAATGCCACTAATAATGAGATGTCTATTTTACCCACCAGCTCTCTCTCTCTCCCTCTCTCTCTCTCTCTCTCTGCTACGCCTGTTTTCCTCTGGCCCCCATTATCAGTGCACTTGAACCCGGGGATAACAATGAGTTCACAGAGATTGAGAAGTGCCGAGGCCTTAATTGTATGTATTTAGTCACGCAAACAGAGGCAATGGCCTGAGAACGCCTAGTTAGCCAATGACATCATTTAGCCACACAGCCACTTTAACTCAATGGGGCTGCTGTGGCATAAAGCTCTCTGTCACTTTACTCTGTCTGCCTCGCTCTCCGTCTCTATCCGTCTTTCCCCACGGAAACATTCAGGAAAATGCAAGGCTGCGAAATCTCTTCAATCATCCCACACAGGAGAGACGCGGCCAAAGAAACTCTTGTATTCTGCATGACATGAGGCTTAACAGTCCCACACTGTGACACACAAATGGACATTTCTATTCTTCTTATCAATCACACACGTTTAAACTATGTAACTTTAATGATCTTACACGTGATCGGATTGTGTTGAGCTATGAAAAAAAAACAAAGTCACAATATTTTCCATGAGAGTGACGCTGATTTTGTATGTTTTGTTCCAATACAAAATGAGTTTTAGTCCAGTATTTGATGGTTAATCTCGATTGAAATGTGATCTAATGTGTAGAAATGTTTTATCTCTGGAAAAATTGGGAATTTGTCCCAATAGTTGTTCATTTGTAAACTAGAAATTAAAGAATAACATGGAATAAATGTAACCAAATGCATATATATCTTCATATTTAAGGATTTCAATGTCCAGATTGTTGGATTGTGTATGTGTTTTTTTTTTCCATCTTTCACATGATTTTGAATGCTTGACAATTATCAATTAATTGAATCTTTTAGTTGAGTTATAATCTAATAATGGACATAAAATCTGGATTGATGCAAACTCAAATGTTCAGACATGTTTAACGTCCAGTGAAATAAGGAATAGTTGTCATTTTCATTCCCTTTGTTTGTCTTCCATGCTGTCTGTTACCATAAAGTTTGTTTTCAATTTTCAGAATTTCAGTTCCGCTAGAAATTAAAGTTTATTGTGAAAAGTCACGTTTAACATGTAATTAAATGTAATCTGATACTTATACTGCTTGATTTTTAAGAATTTAATGATCCAATTGTTGGCATATTTTTTTTCTCTTTAAATTTTTCATGTTTTTTAATGCTTGACCATCTTCCACAAATATATTTTGTGTCTTTTGTTCCATCTTTTGTTTTATTCTAAAAATAGGTGTTTAATCTGTATTGAAGCGAAATCTAATGTTCATAAATATTTAAACTCCTGCGAAATAATGAATATTTGTCCTTTTTATTCTGTATGTTTGTCTTCAACTAGACTGTTTTTAAACAAGTTGGTTGTTTGTTTTGAACTTTGCTTTCATACATTAGACAAGGAAGTTTATCCTCAAATCACATTTTAATATGGAATAAAATGTAATCTAATGAATATACTGCTTGATATTAAGGATTAAATGTTCTGATTGTTGGATAATTTATCGTTTTTTAATGCTCAACCATCTTCAACCCCCTAATTTGACATTTGATATGTAGATAAATGTTTTCTATTATGTGTTTATGTCTCATGTCAAAAATCTTTAAGGCCTTTAAGGATTAGCAGACTTTTTTAAAAGCTCTAGTTCTTTCACATATTTTTTCAGCAACTTTGTTTTTCATTTTTTGGCGTACAAGAACAAGTTTGTTTAAATAATGCACATTTAAATGAAATAAGCTTTAACACAAAGTTTAGAAATGATTAATTCGGGCAAAAGTTTTTCCTTTCACCACATTTTTTTTAACAAAAATACTTCTGTCATATTTTATGTAACTCATCCATATTAATCTGTTTTCACAACAGTTTTCTTGGCTGTTTAGTTTGAAATGGATTAGTTATTATTTTGACCAAAGTAGGTGGTTATTACAATGATAGTGAATATTTACCTGGAATAAAAAGTATTATAATGAGTATATAACAGACAAACACTGTATATATATTTGAATAAAATCTGAATAATAGTGACAAAGCGTTAACATTTTCAACACCTCCATTTTCTGAACTTTTCATCAACTAGAAATAAAGTTTGTTTGACTAAAACTGAGTAAACCAGAAATAAAATGCAGTATAAAGTGCAGTAATCTTTCAAGAAACACATATTTATTTTCTGAATTCACGAATGGTTCAGTTTTGGCTGATATCATAATTATTCTCCCCCCTCATGTACTGTATGCCAATGATCCGCTAAACTATTCACTTAAACTCTTTTAAAAAGCTGTAGTGTGCTCCAAAAAAAGTGCTTTTTTTCCCATCTTGGAGTTGAAGATAACACTTTTTAAACTGCTTGCTGTGTCCAGTGAAATGGCTCCAAAATCAAATTAATAAACAGTGAGAGAGAAAACAAAGAAAATGTACTTTCAGTTTTGAGGAACTGGAACAGACTAGTGTTCTTTTTTTTTTTTTTTTTTTTGGGGGGGGGGGGAATAAGTATTGATTAATTTTGTTTAACTGAATAATTAATTAAGTAGTATTCTTTGGTGAGTTTTCAACATGTTTTTAAACGGTATTTGTTCTGTTTTTACATGGTCATATATACATATATATATATATACATATATATATAAAAAGACATAAGAAAATGACCTCTTGCACCACGCTTGTGTTTGGATGACTTTGCATCTATGTCCATGTGTGTGTGTGTGTGTGTGTGTGTGTGTGTGTGTGTGTGTGTGTTTGTTTGCATGCATACTTTTGTCAATCAATAGCGGTTGCTGGCAGTCACAAAGATGATGATGGCACAGAGATGTTAGTGTGCCGGACTTGCTCGGCACAAAGAAGGGTACGCATGTGCATGTGTGTGTGTGTGTGTGTGTGTGTGTGTGTGTGTGTGTGTGTGTGTGTGTGTGTGTGTGTGTGTGTGTGTGTGTGTGCGTGCGTGCGTGCGTGCGTGCGTGCGTGCGTGCGTGAGTGCGTGCGTGCGTGTGTGTGTGTGTATGGAATGGAGGGGTTCTTCTCAAGCAGGGATGTCAGCACTTGAAAAATCAATCACCATCTGGGCTCATTTCATACAAAGGACAGAGGGAGGGGAGGGAAAAACAACACACACACACACACACACACACACACACACACACACACACACACACACACACACACACACACACACACACACACACACACACACACACACACACACACCCACACACACACACACACACACACACTTCTTGCATCTTTCATTTCGTGCAAAGACAACAGAGGGCAAAACTGTACGGCGGCTCCGTGCCCCTCTCGTCTGCAGCCTTTCTGTTTTAAGTGAACACTTAACTCCTTGCATGGATCCTGCTGATATAAAAGCAGGTGCAATTTTCTCCTCTGGACTCCCTCCCCCACCCCCCCCACCAACACACACACACACACACACACACACACACACACACACGACTGGCCAGTTCCAAATCAGAGGTTGTGCAGTACCGTGGAGTTGCAGGACGGCGGGGGCAGTTCTCAGTTGCCTCTCCGGGGCCTATCGGGGCCATTAGGGGCAGAGCTGTGTGAACGCCGGGCACCGGGGGCCGGCGTGCAAGGTCACCCAAAGCAAACAGGGATAAGAGGCAAGAAAAGCAAAGATTCATCTGCTCGAGTTAGCACCTCGGGTCAACGAGTTTATCTCCCCATTCAGCCGCTCCTCATTTACAGACACTGATTCTTTCAGCGGCTTCCAAATACAACAACAAAAAGAAATAACCTGCTTTTACACTTTTATTCAAAAAATGTTTTATTCAAGTACACACACACACACACACACACACACATGCACAAAATGAAAACGGTTGAAAGCGTACGTGCGTTTGCATGAGCGGGACATGATGATTTTTTTGCCGCCTCCTTTTCAGTTGCACAGCTGTGTGAGAAATACCAGCGGCGCAGGCTGCTGATGCAGCGAAAGCATTTAATACTCGACAAACAGTTATCTAAGCCCATGTCCAATAGCTAGACACCACTGTAATGTGACCTACATACTAAGTGAATAAGATTTTTTTTTTTTTTTTTTTTGTATGTGGGTTGGGGGGGTGGGTGGGGGTCTAGGAGCCAAGGCGAACAGAAGTCATTCAAATGTCAGGAAGAAAATGGCAAAATACTCTTCTTCTGCACCTCCTTCACTTGCACTCCTTTGCTCCCTTCACAGGAATAGTATAATGTAACAGGACATATTGTGCCCTCT
Organism: Blennius ocellaris; assembly: GCF_963422515.1. Taxonomy (NCBI): domain Eukaryota; kingdom Metazoa; phylum Chordata; class Actinopteri; order Blenniiformes; family Blenniidae; genus Blennius; species Blennius ocellaris. Next base: position 15,862,527 of record NC_137650.1, on the reverse strand, counting down.
TGGGCATTGAACTCTAACTCCTTTGTTCACTTCTGCAGTGGGGGGGAGGAGGAGGAGGGGGAGGAGGAGGAGGAGGAGGAGGAGGAGGAGGATGCGGAGGGGGGGAAGCAGGAGAGAGATGGGGAAGAGGAGATGCAGGAGGAAGATGAGGAGGACTTTCTCTTTTTTTAAAAAAGGGTTGATGGAAATGGCATGACAAACGTGAAAGCATTTTCATATTTGTCCTTTTAAAAAAAAATCTTTTGAAAAGGTGTTTTGAACTTTGAAGACCAAGCGACGTGAGAATATAAACTTCCTTTCCCACATGACTTCACATTTACTTTACATAATGAATGAATACATATTTCTTTAAATGTTTATTTCAATAGAAAGACCAATTAAGATTGATGGGGTGTCAAACATATTTCAGTTCAGGGGAATACCAAACAATTTCATCTTGCGCTGGCCGAACCGGTAACATTGTGCCATAACAACCTTTAAATTAAACTTTCACACTTTCCTTTGTAGTGACGCAGAGTACACGTGATGAAAATGTCTATATTTTCATGAAGACCAAACAATTACAACAGAAAATGACTACAATTTTAACATGAAGCCAATTTTCATGAAATCTTCTGGTTCAAAATACAGCGAAATGCCAAAAAAGAGTTCTCCTCTAGCGAGTTGCCCGATGCTCGACACCCTGTCTGACACGCCTGCTCTATATGAAGCCTGCAACCCTCACACCTGTTAGACTTCCACAGTGTTATACAATAAAACCCTTTTTTTTTTAACTCATTCATCTTCTTCACATTTATTTGAAAAGACATTTAATTTCATCACGATTTCCAGTTAAAAGGACGACACCCCTCCATTGGAAACATTCCCCTTTTTTGCTTTCATCACAAATTGCACCCTGTAAATGCCACAAAAACCACACTAACACATCGTCTGCAAAAAAAAAAAAAAAAAATTCCTACTCCAGTATATTCCCAATGACACCCTTGAAATGCTTGATGAATGTGAGAGCCTCCAGCTTGAGATTCCTTTCAAAGGCAAAGGCAGTTTTCACCCCTCAAAATCTCTGCAAACCTGAGGTACATCATAAAGCAAACACGAGGAAGAGCGAGCCACTTTTTGGCAAAAGATACTTCCTCTCAGAGAAAACATAAACACTGACGTCTTTGGGTTCCCGACGCAATCCCTTCACAGTCTGTACACTTTTGAGCGCGGCCGCGGCGAGCTCCAGATCGCAGATTTAAAGGCCGTTATGCATAATATGGGGCTGAATTTAACAGATTGCCTTCAGAGCAGTTTTGATGGGTTTGGTCCCTGTCTCAGCTTAAAAATTGATGAATGAATAAAAGCATGCACGCACATGCACACGCACACGCACGCACGCACACACACACGTTTCCAAATACACAGTCAATTTGCCTGGCCACGTTAACAGAGCAGGTGTCCTTAGTAATGCACCATTGCTCACTTGGATCTGTGCATCTCAGAACAGAGGGGAAAGCGGGAGGAGAGCGAGGCTGGGAGACAAATAAAGAGAAGGGGGAAAGTTAAGTTAAAGGGGGGGGGAGGGAGAAAAAAAAAATCCTTATTTTCTAACTATGGTGCAGGGAACAAGTGTCAGTGCTAATGGTAATACGTTTTCCTCCTTTTTGTTTATTTGTATGTTTGCTCGCTGCTGGGATTTGCAGGAATTATCCGAATCCGCCACCAAAACCGAAGCTGTCTGCCTCCGACTCGATTGTCACAACGCACCAGTGAAACTTGTTTGAATGCACCTAATTCCTCTGCTCGAGAGCGACCGACTCCCACACTCGTTATTTTTGGGGAATGATCAAAAAAAAGAAAAGAAAAAGGCAGCGAGACGATATGAGGGAGACAGGCCTGCGAGTCCGACTGAGGAGAAACTAAGCAGAAAAAGATGTACTTAGTAAAGACCATGCCTTCGCCCCCCCGCTGCGACTCAGCTACATGGTACATAAATAACCATTATGAATCACGCTGTTTGGTCTCACCCTGCCGTTCCTCAAACAAAAATCCCAGTTTCTATTTAGCCGCGCTGGTGATGAGCGAGCCTCCTGCAACGTTTGAAGAATACGCGTCGATCTCGTGCCTTAATTTGCTCAAATTTGCAACAAAGAAAGTGCATCCAGTTTGGACAATCGTAAATTTAGCTTGCGTGCTGTTTACATTTAGACTTGTCTGCCTAATGGGCCCGCATTCAGCCTGAACCCACGAGAGGCCAGAGGGCGAAGCGGCAACAAAACAGCTCGCATGAAAAGACAAACTGCTACTCAAATAAGGCCATTAGTTTGCACAAGAGAAGAACTCTGAGAGGTCTATTATTCCAACCCCCTAAAAAAAAAAACAGACACTGACATTGTGAATGTTTGCTGAGGTCAAATTTGATAACACAGGGTTGGAAATATCCAATATAGCGAGTTGAGATTGCTTGCACGGTCTCATCGATGCAGATGTAGGATGCGTGTTCCAGGGTCTGCAACTTTTATGACCAAAACTGGCATTTTTACCAGCCGCTAAATAAACAAACAGGTTCAAGAGAAGATCATATATTTGTGGGAAAAAACTGCAATTAACAATGTACTTGTGAAAACTACAATTTGATTGTCTTAAGCAAAATCCGCTTTTGTCAACATACCCAATAGCACCAATATTAGTGTGGTAGTCATAAATGATCATTCTGATCAGCAGACAGTAAAGCTAAAGTTACGTAAATTCCAAGCTCTGTGTATCAGGTGCAAAGATTGAGAGCAATAAATACATGCACTGAATTTGGGGATGAAAATTCTGAATGACTAAATTATGATTAAACAATAATACAAAATTTGACAGATAGTAAACGCATTTAAAAAAAAACAAATCATTTTCGCATTTTCTCCCGTTTACATGGAGACAGAGTCACGGCGTTTGTAAAAAGGTTTGTTTCCCCCATTTTTTTTTCAGTTCTCATGTCAACTGACACCCACAACTTCAAAACGTCGTCATATACGGGGCCTTGCTAAATACATGCTGTAACTGGATGAATAATGCTAATGATACTTGGCTCAGGTGTAAAGACATTCAGTGTTGTAAGGGCACAATCGCGACATTCAAACCTGTCAATCGATGTTCCATCGCTGGGCCAATAAGAGGAAGCATTGCTCGCTCTGCTTTGCAGGACTCGGTAGTTGCGGGAAAACGGGTTAAACAGCATCAACTACAACTTTTGAAGGTGATAAAACCCTGTAATGAGCAGACTTGGTGCATTGACCTGTGGATTATGGACAATCTACTCTATTAAATAATTTTCCCTTTTGGGACTTTAACCATAGTTATCGGACCGAGGCCTTGTTGACACGACAACGCATTCAAAGTGAAAAGAACACTCAACACCTGCAGTTGAAGATATGAGATGTGATTTTGGCTGATGTAATAGCAGTACATTCACTTCATGAAGTGTCAAATTTGTCACAACAAAGTGCAACATGTAGTTGTGTTGAAGCGAAAGGAGCCACTCCAGCGGGAGTCCACAGAGGCAGGTTTCGGGGACCCCTGAGCTTTTTTTTGTTTTGGCCCCAGTTCAGAGGCAGTGTCCCTGTGTCCTAAGAGATTACACCCTGCGCAGACTTTATCCGCGGGCAAATCTATCCTTAAGACCGCACATTTGAAACCTTGTAGCAAAAATCAGGCCTCCATTCAGAGAGTCGCCTTTGTCGGACCTAAATACATCCCAATGTGTCCATCAACAAAGGCCCCTACCCTTCCTCCTCGCTCTCCGTGACACTTTAAGTTTAGGATTGTTCCTCAGGCCTGTGGGTGGGTTTTTTTTTTTCATTCTCTCCCCATTCTCTCCTTTATTTTGCTCCTTCTTTTGGAGCATTAGGGCGAGCAGCCATTGAACTACAACCGCTACTATAAAAATTAATCAGGATTAAAATGACCTCACACACAAAATTAAAAGTTCCCCCCAAATGTCCACAATAAGGGCCTGTATCTCTCTCTCTCTCTCGCTCTCTTTTTTTAAAGACATTCTCGGCTTCCTTGGGAACAAGGATTGTTTCTTGACAAAGTGGTCTCGGCCTCGACAATGAGCACCTTTCAGGCGCACACAGGGACTGCCTTTAGAGGCGCATGGAGGAACGGATTTCACATATCAATCAAAAGAGGGAGGAGTGGTAGTGGTGGTGGTGATGGTGTGTGTGTGTGTGTGTGTGTGGGGGGCGGGGGGTGCTGGAAAAGGGCCCTCGTTTGGTGAGAGTGGCCCTTCAGAAAACATGAGCACATTTAAATGAGCTATATGCATTTCTCTTCCACTACTTTACATGATCACGGAGTCTTTTCCTACATGAGGGCTGGAGCATGTCGCTTTGTTATTCCTAGTTTGGTATAAGACGCCCACAGAATGTACAAAAGAGAAGGGGGGAGAAAAGTTGCTTTTGTGAAGAGGGCGGAGCCTACGGTGTGCACGCTGTACTGTATGTTTATCTGTGTGCGTGTGCATGTGTGTGTGGCCGCAGCCACCCACTGTGCCAGTCGCGCACGGCGTCGCAGCTAATCATGCTGGAAAGGAATAAGATGTCAGAGCATGTAATTCACAGCTGTATTACAGCAGCCCCAACCCAGATATAAGGCACATAAAACAAATTAAATATAGTATTCCATTATGACAGCTATATTTATGGGCCCCACCTCAAAGGTCTTCTTATTAGGTCACCAGCCGTGTGGTTCGCCCTCTGCATCCCTGTAAGGATTCACGTTGCCTCACACTGGCAGTACACAGGAAGAAGGTGGATATTGGGCAATAAAAACAAAACGACAAAAACGTTGCTTAAATTGAAATGTGTTTGTGATTTGAATCTACATTTCTGTATATACAAGTGGCATGCATTTAAAATACCAAACAGCAGACACGGTACATCAGTCGAAATGGGTAATATTGATATTTCTATATATAAATATAAGGTACTTTTTACCTTCCTACAACTTTTTACACATGGTGAATTGGATATATGTGTTACTTGTGAATATCTATAAAAGTGTGTTTGTCAAGACATGTGAGTGTATACTTGGATATAGATTTTTTTTTAATTTTGTGTATGTGTATTTTTATAAATATAGCTTTATTCATCAAAATAGATTGTTTACAAGGAGTATATGTATGTGTATAATATATTTGTAAAAAATATCAAACGTGTAACCACAACAAAGCCTCATCAATATTGATACTTAAGATCAGCAATTGAGAAATCTGTTGACTCTTCAAGCTCATCTGGCTTATGATCATTTTCTTCAGAATAGAATACTGAATTGGTCGATACATGACACAAAACCCCCAAACAGGGTGATTTTCATACTAAAAAGTAAGTCTGAAAGACATTTTATTTTGGTGGAGAAAGACAATGCTTCCATGCATAGAGATGATGGCAGCACTTTAATACACGTCACCATGAGGAGGAAAACCTGCGAGGTTACCCCACGCTTGTTTTCCACCTTGTGAAATACATTTCTCTTTTTCTCAGACCTCAGTGTGACATTAAAGTAGATCTCAGTGTAAGTAGAAGAAGAAGAAAAAAAAGAAGTATTAGTATTCATGTGGTGCATGTGTGCTATTTTTAAATAGGGGTGCTGTGAAAGTGTGGAATTGGGGACAAGGCAGCCTTGCACCGGGCCGTGACACAGACTTATGTTAAACCTAATTAGATCATGATAATAGCTTTAGGGCCCCAGTGATCAATGCTAGAGGTCTGTGGAGATGAACTTTCCTTAAGTTTCATGCTGCGTGCCGGTTGTGCTCAATTTTTTTTTTCTTCAACACACACACACACACACGCACACACACACACACACTGTTGTCGATCTGTCTTTGTGAGGACACTGATGCACGTATTCTCCAGCTTGGCCTCCGATACTCACATCGCCAAATACCAACACTCATCCTAAAACTAATCGAAACCAAGTCAGGCAGGGAACGCTTCAATCAACTGGCCTTTAATGTTCTATAGAGTCAAATCAGGGGTGTCAAACATGAACATTTTGCCAGTCTCTAAACCGGCCCGCCAAACATTGATTTTAAAAATGTTTTCTTTCCATACAGAACCGGACACTACACTACACTGTGACCGGAGCTGAGATATCGGTGAAGCGACCGTGAAAGACAATAAACTACCGTTAGTCTCAAAGCCATGCTGTCAGGGTGAGTTTGTAAAAACACCCATAAAGCAACAGCTGTAGGATAAGTATTTTCAGCATTCCACGGTTTGTTTTTTTGCACCAGAAGGTTTCAATAAAATTGGCTTCATATTGAGATTGGAGTCATTTGCAATCGCAATTGTTTCGTTTTGCAAAAACGACTGATATTTTCATCATAGTCACTGCACCACTGCAAAGAAAGACTTTTAAAGTTTATCACTATGGCCCAAATTTACCAGTCCACTCCACTCAAGATGATATTGGACTTTGCCAGGCCCCTTGAACTGAAGTGAGCTAAATCAATGCAACATGTCACAATCAAAAAACAAAGCATTACCTGCATTCACTAACTCTGGAAATGACACCAATTTGCCTTAATGTTGGTTTAAAGCTCATTTTAAAATAATTACAAATGGTTTACTAAAGATATGGCCATAGAGGGGCTCTAATCCATGTAACATTGGCCATGTTAGACACACTTACACTTGTGACGATTTAGTCACTAAGGCACTTAACAAAGATATCATAGGATCGGCTCAGGAACAAAGACTATCAAGAAACAACCCGAGAGGACAACATGCAACGCCACACACAAATACACCTCGAGTCTCACGCTAATCCCTCGATGCCACCAGCTGCCCTGTCCATTTGTCCATACTCCCATGTGCAGCGTTGCACTACTCAACTCCATGATGGACTCAGATGGTTCAGGGCCCATGGAGGTCTCCAAGCAGCCTTTTCTGGCTGAGCTGACCCAGGACACGTGGGCTTCATGGCCACCAAGCACTTGCCGGTCTCAGTGAGCTGTCCATGTGACTGCAATCCAGACACGGCGCTCCATCTAATGTGGCATTAATTCTCTCTACAGGGTGGAATGGTGTCAATCTTTCGTAAGGAACTGGAGAGCCAGCTGAGGTGGATCGTATTTGGATGCTCTCTGATTGCCTCGTGCCAGAGACAGACTTGGCTTGAACAACTGGGAAAAGACCTTGCAGTTGGCTGGAGAGATAATATCCTTTATTTGGCCTCCAGAGCCATCGAACGAGCTGGAGGAAGTGATTGGAGATGGAGTTTGTCTTCTGTTCTGTGCCTTTTATAGTTCAACGTTTTCAAGTGAAGACAGAAAAAGTTCGGAGTTCCATTGCTTTTTCGGTTCCCGTTTACGCAACGACGTTGCTCAGAGTCGCTGAAAACGCAAGTTTTGGCTTCAAAGATGGTTTTGAAGATGGACATTTTTCAGAACTGTTCAATTTCTGGCGGTTTCTATGAAACCCAAAATCGTTTTTTTTTTTAAATGTGGCAATGTAGACTTGAAACTTTCCCGAAATGAATACACAAATACGTTTTTAACTTGAAACATCGTGCAAACGTGGCCTGAGACAAATCGGGATTGAACGAACCGAAGCTGAATGGCCTTCTCACTGAGAGATGAGAGTGCTCACAAGGTGATCAAACAATCTCCACAGGTTTTTCATTGCAAGCGCACACACACACACGCACACAATCTTGCACACATCCAAGAGACTCAACGCCACCGTTAAGTGTTCAAAGGAAGGATTATTTTAGACATCTGTCAACATATCCTCCATCTGCATTACGTCTTCGTTCAACTATTGTGGCGAGTTAATGAGTACACATTTGCTTCAATAGATCTATACGGTTTGTGTTGGACTAATTAAAAGTTTTAATGGGCTGCATCAGTCCTACATCCACCACCATCACCATTACCCTGATGAGCAGTATGATTCAGAATTTCCTATTAATGGAGATACATGGAGCCTGGAGGCGGCGCCCATATTTCAGTGCAGCTGCAGTGTGCCCAGGTCACACTAAAGTCTGTGGCTGGTGGTGAGCTGCTACTATCCAACCCCTCGTGGAGGAATCCGGCTTCTTGGGTGAGTCTCGGCGAGCGGAGGAGCCGACGCTGCCCGAGCTGTGTGCCGCCCAAACACTGGACACTGCGTGAAGAGATGCACAGACCAGTGGGGACGGTATCCCTTGTGAACTGTGTTTATTGTGTTTACCTTTCGGATGACGTGGAGCTAACATTCTTGGCCCGCCAAAAACTCACCCACCCATTCAATTCCACAACCGTCAGCTGTTCACACCGGTATGCGCTCGCTGGAGCCCGGTCGCGGAAACATTTGGAATCCTGTCCGAAGGCACGGAGCGGAGCCGCACCCTCGGGTCAGATCAGAGCTTTTTAAAAATCATAAGATGCCGGCTCTTCTTTATCTGGCCTAATGCCGTCGTACAATTTAGCTTAAATGATACGGCAGCATTTAGACCCTTGAAAATAAATGGACTCTAATGTGATATTTCTTATCAAATTCCCTCTGGTTGAAAGACCGTTACCGAGGCTCCTTTTTTCTGATAAAATTACACATCCTGGGAAATGTAATAAATTAAATGCTTAAATAAATGTTCACCCTGAACGTACAGAGTGGCTCAGAGATTTCTTTTTTTCTTTTTTTGTCCATTGCACAGGTCTGTGTGTGGCTTCACTGGGTGGGTCACACACTCATGAGAAGAATCAAAGAGTCATGCAATGTTCAGACTGAAAACGTGAGACGTTGTCACCATAAATAGGAACACGACAGTCAAGGTAAGATTCAGGCCAATTCATTAACATACATGGGAGAGGCAGAATATTAACAACAGCGTTCCTATCTACCTATTAAATACTGCATTAAAAATAACCACAGAGATAGATTTAGAACATTTGAAGACAGCAAAAGTTATTATTGCACTGTCCCAATGTATCCCAGCGAGTAAAAAGAAGAAAACAACAAAATAAGAGAATAAACTACATTTAAAATTAAGGACGTAGGGTTATTTGTTTATCATAGCAATCTGCATGCAGCCATTTCACTTGGCAATATATGAGATGGTCTTTTAAGTTGTATGCAAAGCATTTGGTTAATGTCATTTGGTCATATGAAGAATTAATGAAGTATTTCTGTTCCATTCTATTCATGTATTTACAGGACAGATTTCGGTCTTCAATATATACACACTTATAAAACTACCAGAACTCTTCTTTAAAACATTAAATCGTTTAATGGGCGTTAGTCTCACTTTTTGCCGCGAAATCCCATAAATGTCATTTCTAATGACCAGAAACCAGCATGAAGAAACCTGCTGAGTTCCTTTAAAACACGTTTGTAAAAGATTTTTAATCTGCTCATCTCGCCAAACCTGATTTATCAGTGACCCTTCGACACTGGAGCTCTGCTTAGGGAGGAGCTCATCGTATTAGAAGTGGATAGGGGATGAATAATTTACTAAATGCCCAAATTAGGCCAGAGATATGTCTCTCTATTGATAAAACAAGCCGTTTCCACAGAGCTTTACTGGCTGCCACAATAAACGGCAGGAAACCTTCGAACAAACACGACTTCAGACTCCAGCTCTATGAAAGCGCGCCGCGAAAAACCCCGGGCTGACTCTGAATGGAGAGGTGTTAAGCTTTCCAGGGCGACATCTATCTCTCGCCACCACCTTGAGGGCATCTTTTAAGCAGAGGAATTTAGCCATTACGTGGCATTAACCTCATTAGAAAACACTCTTTAGCTGCTCCAAGATAAAATTGATTTACAGCTGCCATTTCCACCACTGCTCTCGATCAATGGTTAAACTATCCCTTTTATGGCCCTGTGCACACTCTCTGCTCTTTTCTCCAGTTTTCTTTAACTGCTCTTTAATTTCATCCTCCTCTCGCCCCCCCCCTCCGCTCTTGTCTTCGTGCCAGGTATGTAGTCACAGAGTGGAAGAGAAAGCTTGTCTCTATTTCCCAGTGGTCAGACGTGGGACTTTTGTGAAAGTGGACTGAATCACTGGCAGATTTTCTTGAGCCAATTAAGCACAGAGTTGCTGTCTTGCTATTTTCTAGATATAAAAGTTTCATCACAGTCAGCTTATTTTGCACGGGTGGTCTTAATTGAGGTCATACTTAACAAAACATTGCAGTGTTTTTGCTGTTTCTCTTTTTTCTCCCCCGGTAAGGTTGCTGCAGTTATTCACGACTTAGGAATGTTGATGTGCTCCGGCAGCTGCAGATGCACGGGCATGTTTATGGGGATTATATGTTTTTTATGGCCACAATCTTGTAGAAAAGTGGGGGTTAGATTGGTATCAAGTCAAGTATAGAAGAGTTTTGGAAAGACGATATAATGATCCTTAAAACAGGTGCTGCACTTCAGGAATTAAAGCAAATCTCGGGGAGAGAATTACAGCTTCGTAAATGAACACATTAAATAAGCAGCAGCCCACTTAAAGTTCCTGGAGTTTTGGTGAACTAATTCCATTTCTCTTACATGAGCCACCTCACGAGTGTGAGCTTTTAGCAGTAGCTTCAGCCAAAGCGTTTGTATTGTTGGTTACGAATTCACTAAACTTCTGCTTACTCCGTTAATCGTGAACTAATTCAGTCCTAATGACCGCATCATGAAAGCTATAACCTTAGCATTAGCATTATCTCTAAGAACCATGAGCGTAAGTTTATATTCCCCCAAACTGACGGACAAAATACAGACAGCCCACAGAACGACATTGATCCCACGTTAATAAAAGATAAATGAATTAATGAAGTAGATTATACATTTTCAGACTGTTTAACGGAGAATGTTTTCTTTGACATTGTTACAATTTGTTCGGTGATTCGTCGGCCACTTTGACCCCCCTGCTCGAAAATGTCAACGTTAAAGGAAAAACAGTGTGGCAGGGATCCTTTTCGATATTTCAGCAGATTTCTGGATAAAACTAAATTAATATTGGGCATAGTTTTGTTGAGGTTTGACTATATTTGTCATGAATAAAATGTATGTATCTGTTTTTGAAAACTCATCAAGGTTTTGTCAAAATATATTCATGTATTGTAAACTTTTTGGGAATGTATGTCTTTCTTTGTTCTGCTCGTTCGAGATCAAAATGAACTGTTTGTGAGTTTGACCTTCTTGATCTAGATCGAGATGTTGGTCTTTCAAATAGGTCGATCTCGATTCATTTTATGGACGAAAAGAAAAAAAAGCTTGTCGTGAGTCTTTGGTTTGAGGTTTGTTTATGGTCAGCCGAGCTGACATAAGTGTTGAGTTGAATTAAAATAAAGAACATGTCTGAGAAAACACGGGTCACTCTGCCTGTTGGTACACGAAGTCAATATCGGGAGCCGTTCACAGCCAAGCCAAGCAGAAAATCCACAATCCATGTCTGCGGGCACACGTCTGCACGTGTCCTCCCACTTCTGACAGCTCAGGTTTATATGGACGTTTAAGCAAATCGCGCAGTGCTGTATTTCTTTTTGACCAATCGATACGACCACCATTTCAGCTTTCCTCCACCCCCCACCCCCGACTCTTCTCATCTCCCTCCGTCTGGGAGAATTGATCCATGTGGATGGAATGATATCAAACCAGAGAGATAGAGTGATACGCCCCCGCGCCCTCCTTCCCAGCCTCCTTTCACCACACTTTCGGCACATAAATAAAATATGTGGACCCTTTTGTTTCAACTGGTTGTGTTAGTTCTGAGAAGGAGAAGTGCGGGGCTCGCACAGAGCTGCTGGGAGACGAGAGGGAGCTGAGAGTCGGCCGGCTGCCATCGCTCGCTGTTCACAGCCACTCTACAAAATCCCCTCAACTTTCAGACATTTGTTAGAGCGATGCAGCCGAACTCTAAAGACCGGCATTAGAAAAATAATATGCACGCTTAATTATTCATGGCCGTCGACAACCGCACACACAGCTGCACACGCCAACACCCAGACGTCCCACTCACATCTGATTACCGCAGATCCATTTAATGTCAAGACTCCAAAATTGGGGGGAAAAAAGGGGGAAGGATGAGAGAAGCTCGCTGACATTGTCGCGCTACGGGGCAATCAGTCACCGCTTTTAATATCAACCAGAGATAAATCTCCACCATCGGGGCCTGCTATTAACGGACCGACGCAACATGTTCATCCGCACCTTGGCTAGATATTCCCAATAAGATGGCGAAGGCATTTCCACAGCCGGGCAAGAAATAGCTGCTGGGTGAACTAACCTGGTGGAGCATGCCAGAGGGTCAGGCCACGCACGGGCCTGCAGGGTGCCAACGCCACTCGGCAGGGGGCCAACGCCACGCCACGGGGGGGTCCGAAGGCGTCTGTCTCTACACACCTTCCTCGGACTGACGGGCACTGCTGTTGTCCGTCCCCTACCTTCATCTGAACCCTTCAGGTCAAACCCCCACGCACACGCAGACAGATGCAGAGCAATGTTACATAATGGGAAGGCGCGCTAGCGATCGACACACGGGAGAAGGAGAGAAAAGAGGCGAGACGCAGCCGGCTCGGACCCGCAGACGGGGTAACCCTCCTACAACGGATCACTAATGGGATTAAAAAGGAATTATCTGTTGATATGCTCATGCAGTGTCCGTGTTCGTCCGACACACCTGACGGTCTGTGCGTGTGCATGTTTGACGTTATTGCGATGGACTTCGTCCTCAAGGAAAACATCATCATCACCACACACAGAGAAAAAGTCAAAATTCTCCTCCTCACTTTCTCTTTGCTTTCTTTCCTCCCTTGTCTCCTCTGTTTCAGTATCCAATTCCTATCAGCTCTCTCTGCCCCCCTCCCAACGTACAGCCACACGCACACGCACGCGCACGCACACACACACACACACACACACACACACACACACACACACACACACACACACACACACACACACACACACACACACACACACACACACACACACACACACACACACACACACACACACACACACACACACACACACACACACACACACATACACACAGACACCGTTCTCCCTTCCCTCCCGTACTTCCTCTTCCCCGAAAGCCCTGAGTCACCTCAGACAGTCACCTCAGACGGTGGGTGGGGGGAGTTTCTTAACCAGCGTGACGGTGTGCTTAGCGCCGTTAAGCCCGCTTCAGCTCGGCCCTGATCAGGGAGCCCTGGGAGAGAGAGAGAGAGAGACAGAGAGAGAGCGAGAGCGAGAGAGAGACAGAGAGAGAGAGAGAGAAGATAAGAAAAATGCTGAGTTTATAGCCACCAACCCCCTCCTTCCCTCTCGGTTTCTAGTATCCCCTCATCAGGAAGGGGTTTCCCTCCTGGAACGAGGAGGAGGAGGAGGGGAGAAAAGGGGGGGGTGCATCCACTGATCCACAGGCGCTGCGATCACCTCCAATACCAGTAATACCAGTAATACCAATAATAATATGTGCACAAATTTGGACAAACGTGCATCAGAAAGCACCTAAAAAAAAAGTCAAATTATGCAACCACAGAAACATTTGGTATCTGATTCAGACATTTTAGTCTCAGGTGCATTCACTGAAGAAAACACGGATGAGACATTATCGAAAAAACAAGCTTGACATGTGACTGACACTCGTTCATTGTTATTAAAATGCTGTATCTTGAAGAGATTAACACATAGTTGTAGAGCAGTGTGAGTAACCGACTGCTGTGACATTGTTCAGTTACTTCTCTAAGACAGTTGCTGTCTGTCAGCATCTGCATTTTACAAAGCAGTTACTATTGCACTGTACTCCTGTTTACCAGAAGAGCCATTGCTGCCAGTTTGTTGTCTCTATTTCTGCACACTGAGTATTCACTCAACTCTGATTGGAGTAGAGGCCACATACAGAACAATTTCACCTCGAGTGGACCAGACCAGTAAAATAGCGCATGATCACTTTTACATTTAAGCTCCTTTGTTGTGGGACCCAGTGGAAGTTAAAAAAAAAAAAAAAAAAAAAATCGATGATTTCACAAGACCAAACAATTGTACCAAATATTAAGACAACTTAGACATAAGGACAATTTTAATACATTTTTATTTAACACAAATTTCCCAGTGAGCAACAGCGGTCCAGATGATGTCTTTAAGACAAAGGTATTGTGGCTAAACGTGTACCCTAGATAACATTGATTCATGATCAATGTGACTTCAGAAGCATCTGTAACGTGCACTTCCTTTTCTCAGTTCTCCATCAGGAAAAATGTGCTTTTCACTCACGCCAAGTTGCTTTAAACATGTGACCCCCCCCCCTGCATATTAAGGCATTAAAGAGAGAAAGAAGAAATGCGGCTCCTGCATAGATCTGCAGATACATATTTCATGCAGTATATATCCAGGTCATTAAGCAACGTTTTGACACTTGTGTTATTTACTACCGCCAGCGCTTTCCTACCTCGTTTAATCAGACTTTACTAAAACCTGCTGACTCAGAGAGAAACCTTCTTTCTCTCCGCTCTGTTTATGTTTATCTCCTCGGCTCCTTTCTCTCTTTGCTTACTTACTCATATATTTCAGCCTTTATAATTTTGAGTGCGAGTTCGGCGTGGGCCGAGGAGGTCTTGGTCTGTGCGCCGTGAGCAGATGCCGCGTGTGACTTATCGCAGGTGATAAACGGGGAACTTTGACGTGTTTTACCAACACCTCCCTCGTCTGTCAGGGAGCCATATTTAAAACATCCAAAGTGAAGGGCGCCGTTTTTTTTTTTTCGCCTCAGAAGAGGTTTACCTTCGATTTTCTCTGCTGGGAAAGGATGACTCCAGACAAGAAGAAGAGGGGGAGGCGGATTGAAGGGAATAAGAAGCGGCTCAATACAAGTTATCTTTAATGGAAGGATCTGGGATGGAGGGGGAAAAAAATGGGGGAAAAGGCGTCGATGTAAAGTGCTGACAGCTGTGTTTGGTGCAGGCGGATTCTGGGGTCAGGTGCCTATGAACACACACACAAACAAACGCTTGCACCGCACACATACATTAGCCGTCCCCTTGCTAAATGAAACTTGGATGTGATATTGTTCTTGTCACGACGGCCATCTGATGTCGATTTCACACACAGCAGCGGGATCCTCGGCAAGCTGCTCCGAGCACCAGACGCCGCGACAACGGCCCGCGCCGCAACCAAAGGTGTATCCACGCTAATGCCGTAATGTGCAACACCCACCAAAACAAAACAAAAAAAAAGTCCCAGCCCCCACCCGTCCCTCCTACTCCCTCCTTCCTCACAACCACAAACATAGACACACGATGATAAGTCATGAGGAAATGGATGCCCATGTTTTGTGGGACCACCTGTTCATCCTGGATACAAGTCTAAGAACCCAGTAAGGGTTAACCCTCTTTGTGGGAGGAAGCCAGGACCGTGTGTGTGTGTGTGTGTGTGTGTGTGTGTGTGTGTGTGTGTGTGTGTGTGTGTGTGTGTGTGTGTGTGTGTGTCTGAGCGCT
Source organism: Blennius ocellaris (assembly GCF_963422515.1). Lineage (NCBI taxonomy): Eukaryota > Metazoa > Chordata > Actinopteri > Blenniiformes > Blenniidae > Blennius > Blennius ocellaris. The sequence goes on along the minus strand of NC_137650.1, from coordinate 15,847,085 downwards.
GGCACCACCCCATCTGAAACGTGCCCCATGAGTGGCAGACTGGCTCAGGCTGTCCGGCTGGGAGGGAACAGAGCCCACTGCTGGACCACCTCCCCAGCAACACACACACACACACACACACACACACACACACACACACACACACACACACACACACACACACACACACACACACACACACACACACACACACACACACACACACACACACACACATAATCCTATGCACATTCTATGGGGAGCATCTTTCCGTCTCCCATTCCAAAGTGTCGCCTCTACAAAGAGGGGGGGGGGGGGGGGGGGGGAAGTGCTGCATTTGTGGACACTTCGGTAAATTAGGTAAATATAATTATGCTCAAAATCTGTGCAATCTCTGTCGGGGTCAAAGACAAATGTGGTTTGGAAAGATGAGCAAATAGGAAAAATCTTTTTGGACCGTGTGCTTCAGGTTTGTCTTTATGTTCATTGAAAATGATATTTACACAATTTCCTGCATGTGCCTGAAATAACATTGAATAGTATAAAAACAAAAATCAGCAGTATCACTTACTGACACTCAGATACTCTGTGTTTTAGAGTTTGATTTCGTGGTTACACCGTTTGACATTTTCAGGCACATTCAGTCTTTCTCTTTTCCACCAAATTGTGTAAATGTCATTCAAATCACACAAATCGACTGGATGTAGCTGATGAAGATAAATCCACAAAAACATTACGGATCCCGATGCTTTTTCAAATTTAGAAAAATGACTGAATACATAAAACAAAAAGACAATAGATAGTCTGCAACAGGAGGATTAAAAGTCATATATAGAAACGGTCGCTTTGAACATATTCAAAAGCTTTTCCTTCAGTTCCTGAACCTCACTTGTAAATTTCATTGGGAAAGGTTCAGGATGCCACCGTATACACAGTCCGGGTCCGACACACCTTCGTTTGGAGGCCACACAATTTCATCTTGAGCTAGCTGGACTGGTCAAAAAAGTGACGTAATAACTGTTGGATTGAAACTTTTTCTTTGTCGTGGCGCTGAGTGTACAGGAGGAAAATGTCTATACTTTCACAAAACTTAGCGATTGTGACAGAAAATGATAACAATCCCAACATAAAGCCAATTTTAAAGAAACCTTCTGGTTTAAATACAGTGAAATGTCCAGAAAACGTCTCCTCCAGCTGTTGCATTCTGAGTGTTTCTACAAACTCCATCTGACAGCATGGCTTTGAGGCGAGTCTGATAGAAACAAGGCAGCTATCATGGCAGCATCACGATATCTCAGCTCAGGTCTCAATGTTGAGTTGTGTCGTGTCCAAAACACATAAAAATTGTTTTGTTAAAAAAAATCTGTCATTTATATCATTTGCTTGATGGTTTGGTCAGATTAGAGCTTCTTGTGGGCCAGTTTTGACCCACAGACCTTATGTTCGACACTCCTGAGATAGAAAATCGAAACAATATGTATTTGATTAAACTAGAAACTATGTAAAACTGATTCATTAAAATGAAATAACATGGGGATAAATGTTTCGGGTGTGCCAGCCACAGGCTGTATACAGAAACCTACCATAGCGTATTTAAATACTATCTATCAGCAGTCTATTGTAATGCTTATGGATCTGTTGTGAACAACAATATATTATAATGTAGAAGTACAGGAAATCCTATATTACTGTGCATAAGAGAAACACTATATGAGATTTGAGTTATAATAATCACATAGATTTATTTGATGTTTTTTGGTATGATGGCTTTGAGTAGATCCCCCATTCCCTCCATCAAATCGAAGGCTAGTGGTTTTACCCGGGTCGTTTATAAACAAGCACCAATTTCTGATCTCCGCACTTGAAAGATTTTGTATTATCGGTTTTACTTCCTGTGAAACAAGCCATGGCCTCACTGAGGATGGTACAGAAGGTCGGATATCCTTCACTCTGCCTCTTTCAACCAATCTTGTTACTAAGTACATTCAGTTACTCCATTTTTATGTTTTAAAAGTAACTTAGTTTGGACAGAAAAAGAACAGCTCATAATGCAGATGACAGGTCTGAACATTACAGGTAAAGGTACAATGGTGGTATATAATAATATGCTATACAGCACATAATTGACAGAAGATGGTTTACCTGTTTTTTCCACAATTTCACTTCCCAATTTTACATTTAACAACCTTACCAAGCCTTTTTTTTTTGTCAAAACCATCATTACCTGGAAACGCAGACTTTGTTTTATTATAATTTGATTGAAACCCCAAAAATGCAAAGATGCAACATTTGACATCATGGTATGCCACCCCCCAGAATGTACATCAGTTACCACACACACACACACACACACACACACACACACACACACACACACACACACACACACACACACACACACACACACACACACACACACACACACACACACACACACACACACGCACGCACACACACACTATTTCCACCCACAGACACAAAAACACACAATCGCCCTCAAATCATGGCGCCACCTTCGAATCATGACTCTCATCATTCTCATAAGTGTCTGAAAAAAGGGGAAGTGCCATCACTAACCCGCCACTGCCACCCCATCCCCCACTCCAACAAATAATCACCTCCTAGGAGGAAACGGGAAGGAGAAAAGAGAGAGGGAGAGAAAGAGAGAGCGAGAGAGAGAGAGAGAGAGAGAGAGAGAGAGAGAGAGAGAGAGAGAGAGAGACGGAAAAAAAACAGCAATCTTGTCTTTCAAACGAAAATGGGGAAAATATTTTAAGGGGCAATGAATTTCGGGGAGCTGAATAGGATGTTGGTACATGTTTTACTAAAGGAAATATAATGGCAGACTATTATTAGATCACATTAATCACAAGTGTGCCAAAGGCAGTGACAGCCGTGCTGAAAAGGATTGAAAACGCTGGTAATGGATATAAATTACCCATTGTGTGATAAAAGGATTTTTTTCTTCACTAAGAAGGTAAAAAGGAATAAAACACTAAGAGAGCCACTAAACGCCGTGTGTACATATTTGCATGTGTACGGATGTGTGCACGTGTGTGTGTGTGTGTGTGTGGCACTGCCCTGCTGCCTCACACTCGTGTGTGTGTGTGTGTGTGTGTGTGTGTGTGTGTGTGTGTGTGTGTGTGTGTGTGTGTGTGTGTGTGTGTGTGTGTGTGTGTGTGTGTGTGTGCGTGCAATATGTAATAATACGAGGTTATCAGCGCAGGATTAAAATTTTAAGGGAATCAGATAGTGACAGTGAGGCCTTGCATTAAAGGCGCCAGTGACAGAAAAGAGGGAAGGATTAAAAACAGATTAAATTGGTTTGTAGTAATGGAGATGAAAGGAAGGAGGAAGAAAGCAGGGGTGTGTGTGTGTGTGTGAGGAGAGTGTGTGCTTTGACAGAGGTCTGTAGGGCTTTTGGCACGGTGATAATGAGTCACATCTCCCATGCACTGTTATTTATCGCCGACTTGGCTCACAAACAAAAGATCAATAATTTTGAGCAAATCTAATGTTGTCCACAATGCTAATGTGCTCATCCATCACATCTGCCATCTTCACCGAGGAGATGGACTGATTCCCTGTTTATTTGGAGATCAAATGCAATTGTATCACATGTCTCTAATAAGAAAGGACCCCCTCCACCCCCCCCCCCCCCCCCCCCCCCCCCCCCCGCCCACCCAACCCTCCCACACCAACATGCCCTGCGCCTCGGATCACATCCATGCATACACGTGTGTGTGTGTGTGTATATATAGTCGTACAGCCACGCACAGAAAGGTGTCACGTATGTGTAAATGATAATATATGGGTGGAAAAGGGCAACGGGTTGCCACGCCATTTTCCCGCATCAATCTTCATTTCTTCCTCAGACCTTGCGTTTGAAATATGAAGTGTGTCAACGGCCTGTCCCCCCAACAACACAGGAGGCGCACGAACATCCGTCAAAGCAACGCACCCGATGTTCAGCAGTTAGCCCCCGCAGCAAAGCGAGAGATGAGAAGACAGCAGATCCTTCACTGACAACTAGCCCTGGGTGAGACACTTTCCCAGCCACCTGAACTCAATCAGGCCCCGGTGGAGGCAGCATTTGGGTATTTCATTTCATCTCTGTCCGCTTTACTCGCTCAAGGTACCTTTGATTTATCTCCCGATGCCGCGCGCAAGAACACATCGCATTTTTTGGGGGGAATCCAGCGGTGCTTTTGTTATCTACGCCGCTCGTTCTCAGACCGGCCGATCGCGCAAGATCAGAGCAGACGCTAACAAAACCACCTCGTGTGACTCAAAGCTCTTGAGCTCACAAACTGTTGGCCGCGGCTTTCAAATCATCTGCGACCTTCTTGCACTTTAGCTCGGCGCGCCAAAAAAACCCAGAATCGCCCCACCCCCACGGTCATATCCAGCGCTACGACGCTCAAGTCAGTGGCAGGTGTATTACACTAAGCTCCTTCCCTTTCACCCTGGGCGAGGTGTGAGGAGCAAAACAATGACAGACAAAGGTCACCTGGCCCACAACGCCCCACCTGCTGAGGTGTTGACCTGCCAAATGCACCCCTGAGGCAGAAGGAGGACAGGAAGGAGGTAAGAAAACAGACTGCGAGCTCCACAGACACTCCAAGAAAGAAAAGAAAGTGGAAAGAAACAGCGACAACTGAAACAAGCAAACATACTCAAGTGAAATTTCAGTCTTATATGGGATAAAGAAGTTCATATGACCAAGTCTAAAGTTGCCTACTCAAGAGGGTTGATTCAGTTAATGTTAATGTATTGTGATTGGTTCTCATTGGGTTGTTAAAGGTTTTAAAGTTTAGCCTGGTTTGAAGTCACAGCGCCAACCCTATTGAATTAGTAGTGTTGATCCATCTCAAAACACAAATATATTCACTCTAACACCACATACAAAACTTTCCATTCGCGACCTTCGCTGGGTTTTTTGTATCCCTCCGGTCTTATAATTGGCGCTTGTATCACTCCCTGCTTTCTGGAGGCTGAGACAAGACGATGGTGGCTACAGCAGGTCAAGACCTTGGCAGGTGAAATAATAAAGCCTTGACATAAGGCTGAGAGCGGGGAGGCACACCACGACCCAGTGCAACCCAAGGCACCTCCCAACTGCACCTAATTCTCTCTCTCGCCGGGCCTCTCCTCCCCACTGTTTACATACCCAGACACCTACAAGCATGGCAGACTTCCTGGATGTTCGGAGGGGCGACAGGGCACAGCTAAAGGTCACCGTGCCGGGAAGACGCTCACAAACGAGGCAATACTGGAGCCGTTTCCTCTGCAGAGTTCCTTTATTTCACTGAACATCCCCGGACGAGGCGTGTGCTTCTCAAACCCTGCGACCGGCTTGGCATAAATGTGCAACAAATGTACGCATCATCAACTAAACTGTTGCTCACTCCTCCCCGTTTAATTGACATTTGTGTATTAGGAGTAGTAAAAATGCAAATAACCAGAGACAAACGTGGCGTGGATGACACAGCCGCATACACTCATCGGTGTTGGCAGAGTGACACTGGTTTGCACGAAAACCCAAAGTAACAGGTCAGAGTGACTAATGCAGCCAAAGCTGCGTGAGCTAGTGGTCGGTGACATGCGTGTTGATCCGTCGGCCGTGACGCGTAAACGCCTACGTGAAGAACCAGAGCTGGGGAAGGTTTGGTGTGTCTTTGGTAAATATGTCATCATGTAATGGTGAGGACGGATTCTGAGGATTGGCGTCATGGCCACCCTCCATATCGCCGTAATCATCATTACCACGGACAGTATCACTATCATCATCAGCCCAGTCATCTGGAATCATCCAGCCAATCAGAGACCATATTTCATCACAATGAATGTGTCCTGTGTCGTCCGTGGATGGTGATGAAGCGGTGTTAGGACACGTTCGCACCAAGCACGTCTGCTTATTTTAACATTACTCAACTGGTAACAGATGCAAACTCAAAGAGTGCTACTTAATATTCTGATGTGATTCCAGGAACAGATTATTCTGGCATCAGCTGACTGGTGCAGATGGATGTTAGGACGCAAAAATGTCTTCAGATTTATTTGTGTTGAAATCAAACGTAATTTGTCAAAAGCGACTTTAACATATCAGGTAGCCAGGTTAAATTACCTGTCCAGCAATAATTTCATTCCTGTACTTTTGATTTTTCAAAACAATTCAAACATTTCAGCTAAAGTAACATTACATTCTGTTGCCAATGCTGCTAAATGAGCTATTTTAGCATGCTGGGCACCAATATGTGAGGAACGCATAGCGATCAATGTAGTTGGACCTCAAGTATCAACCAGTCCTGTGCTTTATAATCTTTACATTTATTCTTTCTTTAGCACAAATTATGTTCACCTTGAGACTTTGGAGCGTTGTAGCGTTAGTGTTGTCGCTAGCTAGATAGTGGAGGAACAATTACAAAACTTTTCCGAGTTTAATTTTTACATTTCTTTCCAAAGTAATTATCAAGCCAAGCCTTTAAGCAACTATTTCTTTATGTAATCTTGTGAAAAAGTTCTCTTACAAGTTTTTGGATTGCAGCATGCAATTTTTTTTATTGTGTATCATTTTTGGTAATCATTTTTAGAATATTTTTGTATTAATTCATGACACAAAGTTTTAACGTAGCTGTGATAAAAAATGCTCAAACCTGTTCAAGAAACCACGCTCAAATTCTTATGCCATCATGTGTAATGCAATATGAGATAGCGTGTTGAAAAGTGACATCAATTATTGTGCCGATTCCTGGTGTATTTAGAATTTGCTTTAGCAAACTGTTAATGTGTCAAAATAAAAAAAAATGAAAAAATGTTGAAAGGAACAAAGGAAGGAGCACGATCTGTTTGTTTTCAATGAGATTTACTGGCTGCATAAACACACAACAATATTGGTGCTTTAATAAGACACTATATTTTCTTCTTATCCACATTCATGAAGTCAGCAGAAGATGAATGCAGGCATTTTACGGCGCACTTCAGTATTTCTCGTGTTTTTGTAGCTCTGATATTTGACATTTGCTGATGCATTCAGCCTGACTCCCTTCACAAAAATTCTCTTAAATGCTACTTCAGGTTAACTGACGCTGACACGAACACAGACAAACCCGATCGGCGCTTTGAAAACGAGCCCGTGAAAGATTTTTATTTGCTTATCTTGCTAAATCTTCTCTGTCAGTGACTCTTGCAAGTCCCGGCGTGATGGACGGGTATCGGCACTGACACACACGCACACAAGAGACAAGAAAAGAGTGTTGGAATTGTTGAAGGTCTGTTTATACATGACATTTTTCTTTTCTTTATCTTAAAAAAGTATTGATCGGTTGTCGGTGTTCAGTGACTGACAGCAGCCTTCAGTATGTGTCTTCAGTGCATGCCAGGTATAATCTATTTCAGCCAGTGTTGCTATCGGTGGCTTCCCATCACACATGCACACGTATGCACACGCGCGCACGCACGCACGCACGCACGCACACACACACACACACACACACACACACACACACACACAGATCATAGAGGGAGACTGACACGGCTTTTGGTTCTCAGCACCTAACGCTCCACTCGTAGCCCAAATATCGCCTGTGGGATTTCACCGCACTAAAGAGTCATGTCAAAGATCTTGACTGCGCCTGACGTCTCCCTCAGCCACCGCTGTCATGTTCCCTCTGCTGCTGCTCACCACCACCACCCACCCCCTCCTCTTTCTCTTTCTCCACCCTCCTCCTCCTCCTCTCTTCCAAGCCTCTCTTGACTGGAGCAGGAGACTATCTCCCTGAGCGTTTTAAGTTGTCATTTTTTTTAAACACACATATCAAAGCTGAGACTAAAAGAGGAGGGAGGAGGGAAGGGGGGGGGTAAAGGCAGATGTTCCTCTTATGCCTTTATACTCAAGTACGATGAAGCTGTGGGAAGGCGAGAGAGAGAGAGAGAGAGAGAGAGAGAGAGAGAGAGAGAGAGAGAGAGAGAGAGAGAAGACATTTGCCAAGATCTTTTTGCAATCCACATCCTTTCTCCTGACGACTGGCAATACATCATTTGTATTGATGCAATATTAAATTTCAATATCGCATGTCAAAAGGTACAAAATGATAGATCATAGCCTAACTAAATGAATTATTAAAGGCCTAAGCCTGCTATGCTATCGGCTTCTCTTACAATCAGTGTGTCAGAGGAGTGCAGTTGGTGAAACTGGCAGCATTTCAAAGCTTTGTCGTTCTTCTTTCTAGTCGCATCCCGGCTTTCTTAATCTAGCTTTCTGTCACTTATTAATGTTCCCAAGGAAGGAGAAACCACAGATCTTTCCCTCCCAATAAGCAGAGGCTTAACTCGCGTTCCTTTTATTTTCACCAGAAAAAAAGGAATTTCTCTTAAGAAAAAAATAATTAATGAATAAAGTCATAATTAAATGTTGAGGAGGGAGCGTTAGATAAAGAAATATGCTCAGCCTTGTTGGATGTGTTAAGAGCAGAAGAGGAAGAAGAGAAGAAGGGTTGAGTCATCCCTACACTATGATTTATGTGCTCTTTATGTGCTCTGTGACCCTGTAAGTTTATCTCTATATTCCCTGTCTGATAGAGTGACTCCTTGATTGTCTCTCTGCAGTGCCACAGGAAAAAAAAAAAAAGGAGAAAGAAACACTGCTCACCGGACTCTGAGCTTGATTCTAATTTATAGCCCGAGTCAACGGGGGCAACTATGAAGGCACGTCAAGTTCAGGCTGACGGGGAAAAGACGAGAAAAACTAAAGGAGAGATGCAGGTTTTCAGTCCAACCGGCAGATTTAAGGATTTGTACTTTTTTTTTTTTTGATTGGACTACATTTAGATGTACAACAACCTTCAAGAGAAAATGCATTGTTTGTTGTGAAACGCAATGAAAGTTTTGCATTTTCACTCGATGGCATGTCGAAATGTAAAGACATCACCTAGGAAGGGTGGATAACAAAACTCTGAAGAGTTTTCATCCCAAATTTCATTTAAATTTGTCGGGATTTTCTTGGACGTAACTAAATTCAACGGTAACAAATGAAAACCTCTACGATTTAACAACGGATTTCAGCAAAATGTGTCTAATGTTTTGAATAATGAGGCAGACATTTGATCAACTTTGAAGCTGAAACCCAACATTTGAATCTTTCAGGCTCCATTTGCACAACATCTTTAAGTGAAAACGGAAAACTTCCGCAGGGCATTAGGTGTCCATTTACGCAAAAACAGTGCTCCGACCCATTTAAAATGTAACTTTTTGAAAACAGCTCCAAAGGCGGAATGTTTTGGAAAACTTCCAGACTCTTGTCTGAATGGAAATGGATGAAAATGTAACTTTTCTGAAACGCTTCTAACTGTCGTAACTGGTAGTTGTGCACACGCTCAGTAGCTGGATAATAAGAACGTTTCCTCCAGAGTGTCATGACTCCCAGTCCTTATTCTCCTGGGACTTGGTGGTTTTATAGTTGACAGTCTCAAAATGACTGAAACGGAAAACTTTTCTCAACCAAATTTCCAAAATAAAATTTCCACTTCAAGCTTTGTTGTGTAAACGGGGCCTGGGTCTTTTCCGTCCTCGTGAGCCTTTCAATTGACTACGAGTCAACGCTAAAATTCTCACACTGGCCTCCAATATATCGCCATCGGATTCATCAAGACAACATCAGCTGCAACGCAACATAAGCACAACCTTTGACTATTATTAAGAAAAGCGCTACGAGGGATCAATGCACACTTCATTTAAGAAAGTAAAGATGCTCAACAACCTGCAGGACCTCGATATAAAAATATGCTCAAATGGCAAGATGAAAAAAAAAAAAAAAAAAAGTGTATTAAGTAAATAAAACTGCTACCGCTGTATTTCAAGCTTGTGTTTAAAGGTAAAATCAGCCGAGAGCAAGAGCTTAATAAACCAATGTTTACTTTCTTTAAATTAAAATCAGGCAGTGAAATGGAATCAGAAAGGGCAGCGGGCTCACTGCACATTTTCAAGTTGAACAATTCCAAGTGTACGTTGTTTATACGATACTGACGTGACGTGTTGTGAGCATTTTAAATACAAGGCATGGCTCGCAGGCTGTTCCATATGCAAAATGAAAGTGTATTAAATGTGTATTTGTCTTCAGCCCCACAGACAGATGACGGTAAATAGCTCTTAATGGCATGCACATGCACTCAATCTTAAGTACTCTGTGCTTTGGAAAACACATGTAGAAACTTAAGAAAGAAAATGCAATTAACTTCAAAAGATCTATGAGGAAATAGGACTCTGGTCGCCTTTGAAAGGCAATTATTGGAGTTCTTTTATCAAAATCTCCGAATTAGACCAAGTGATACTGAACCAATTAAAACCTTTAAAAATGTAATGCTTTTCATAGATTTTTTTTTTTTTTTTTTCCTTTCTTAAAATGTCACTGTTCTGTGGACGTGCGTGCGTGAGTGGGTGCGTGCATGAGACCGACTGTTGTCACATTGATTTTGGGGGTTCTTAAAGTTGTTTACAGAGCAGCATAGGGTTCTGATTTCTTGTCTGAAATGTGGCCGTGCTGACGGGGCGTTCGAGCGGATGCTGATCAAAATAGTGGAACGACCTGGGGTCACAGAAACGTAAGTGAACATATTTGTGGAGCAGAATGTAAGATAAAGAAGAATATAAAATAAGCCCGAGTGCAAAAAAACAAGTGTAACATACTGTAAACTGCACGCTAATGAAAATATAATTTTAGTTTGCTTAAAATGCTTCCTGTGAGCTTGGAACGTTAATCAATTAGTATAAACTGTATTCTGTGTGATCTGGTAGACACACACAATATTTGATACCTGATAAGTGTGTGTAACTTTTAAATCAGCTTCTCCAAGTTGTGTACAGACCGTATAATGTTTGGAGCCATGTTTTAAATTGTTTTTTAAATGTATTTCAATTCCAACAGCTTAACAAACCACATTCGAACATCAATCTCTGCAAATCTGTCTCCGTTTAATCACGAGTGTTGTGATGTTACAAGCTAAACTTTTCACTGATTGGTGATATGAAGGAAAAGGAACTGAGCATGAAAGCTAAGGGTTCGAGTTAGGCTTAGGTTTAGGTTTAGGCTTAGGCTTAGGCTTAGGGTTAGGGTTAGGGTTAGGGGGCTTGAGTTGCAGATTTCTTTAAATCTGACCATTTCATTTAACGTTGGAGTGTTGTAAACCAAAAGCCTTGGTTTCCTATGATCATTTAAAAAGGTGAAAAGTACAAGTATAACTGTATTTCTTGTTTGTGGCGTCTGCTTCGGTCCTATAGTGTTTCTTGTAGAAGTCATCCCCTCGGCTGTATGACTGGTGTTGAAATGTACAGAGAGAGAAGGCCGTGCTTCTCTCTTGTTTTTTTTTTGTTTGTTTTTTTGGCCCACACCACTGTTAATTCTCCTGCGCCTGTGTGATGTCCTCAATCCCTAACCCCCGTGAGGTTTTAATTGCAGGGTCCAGATTGCCAGGGCTGGCCGGGGCCTGGCGACCCCCATGAGAAGTCACAGCCTCCATTTAGCTTCCAGATCCTATGCAAACGAACACAGGGCCCCCGTGTTATCGTGCGAGCACTGCCTGGCAAAAATTCAATTTTCATCCCCCTCCCCACCTCCTCCACCCTCTACCCCTTTTGTATCTGAGCCTGCTGTCTTGCCCTAACGATGCTCTGTCATCAACCCTCCACCCCCCCCCCCCCCCCGAGCACCACCACCAGAACCACCATCTCCCCCACCTCCCTACCACACACACACACACACACACACACACACACACACACACACACACACACACACACACACACACACACACACACACACACACACACACACACACACACACACACACACACACACCTTTGCTTGCCTTCTCCCCTTCAACAACAGAACACAGTGGAGTCGTTAGGACCCTCTCTTCATTACTTCAAAAAACCAATCATTAGACACCAGAGTATATACGTAATTAGAAAATCACTTCCTTTGCAATCCCGGCTAAGTAGTTTACATACTGTAATTACAGGGACAAAATCAATTTTTAATCATTTCACTGATTGGGCTCATCAGCTCAGTTGGAACATTGTATCCTGCTTGTTGTGCGAAAGCAACATCTGGGCTAAAACAATTACCCTTTTGTGTTGCGGAGCAGCTCTGAGAAACGCCTTGCCGCCACTTCCCCACGTCGTGGACACTTTTTTTTTTTTCTTCCTCTATCTCTATCCGTCTCCAAAACGCCCCTCTCTCTCTCTCTCTCTCCCTCTCTGTCTCTCTCTTCCCTTTCTTTTACTTCCCTCTCTCTCCTTCTCACTCTTTCCCTTTCACTCGCTGCCCTTGACTTGGACATGGAGGATCACATTTAAACCTTTATAAATCAATACACTATAATAAGCTGCTCTTGACAGAGCCGGAGAGAAACGAGGAGAAGAAAAGAGGAAAAAAAAAACACAACATATTGCTTTTTTAACACCTCTTGTGTTTTTGTTTTTTGTTTTTTTCCACACCAGTGTTATTGTTATCAACGTTTTCTTTTATCATGTCGTTCCTGCCTTTTAGAAAACCTGTTTTCAGCTACTTAACCTTATTACCATGCTTATGTGATGCACGTGAAGGAAGGAGGATGTGTGACGATGTTAAAAAGGAAAATGCTCCATCTTCCAGTTGGAGTGAGACATTAAATTCATAATCCAACTTCAGACCTTGTCTCCCATACTAGTGTGTTTCACCCTTCACTTGCTAATAAAATGCTTTGTATTCTTGTCTGAGAGAGGCCCAATCGATCCACATTAGTCTGAACTCCCTCTCTCTCACTTTGAAAACTCAGGAAATCAGATTTCAGAGGGGCGAGAGGAAAAAAAAAAAATCGGTTAATGCATTGATCACCCGGGCTGTATGCAAATCACATTTGCCTTTATTTTTTTGCTGATCAATAGTATTAATTAACGGCTTGGTTTTAACAGCGCCCCGCAATCCCGTTAGACACTGCTGTCGACCTCAGAAATCATCTTTTCCACCACCCGTCCCTCTGTAGCCATGGAAATGAACGGTGCGTGGCAACGGCCATAAATCAACAAATCCAATTTGACCATGAGCTCCAGTAGTAACAGTAAAATATGAGTGCTAACACAGCACGCAGGTAGACCATCCTCCGCCAGGCATCCGATTGCTTATTTTTATGACAAGAAAAAAAAAAAACCACAAAAAAAAACACAAGAAAAGAAAGTTTACAGCTAAATTCATGGATGTGTTGACGAGACTCGCCACGTGGAGAACGGCTCCATCTCCATAAACAGCTCAAACCCCCTCTCAAAGCCTCAAAGGACGACGAGACACAATATATCATCAATATGGCGTCATCAATTCAAACTTGAGAATTTAAACTCATAACGGGAAAATTCATACTGTACAGAGACTGAAGGTCTGGAACTCAATCCAGGTTTTCAGTATAACTTATGGATTTTGACCCTTCGTGTTCATGTATTCGTCACAAACCTCTTACTTTATCTTGTGTAATATGAAATACAGCTTAAATTATTTACTACCTCTTTTCTTTTGTTTCTTTTGCAGATAAAAAAAAAAAACAGATCTTGAAGCCAATTTTTAAGTTGAACCTTCTGCGGGAAATATGTTGGAATTGAAAATACCATATAAACAATGTGTGAAATGTGATGTTGATTTTGATTTTTCCAGTCACCGTTCTGACATCTTGGGAGTCGTTCAGCATGTGTTTTCTATTAAAGATTTGAAGAAAGTGCAGGCCTGCAAATATTGTAGAAATATTTATAGTTTGATTTAATTACTGTGATTGCAAGGTCGTAATTTCCAACTCTGAAAGTGGAATTTTTTAACAGGATGTCATTTTTGAACAAGCTAATTTCGATGAACAACTTATACGTGCTGTGTGATTGCACAAAGTCTCATTTTAGCAAGTTCGGATTAAAAACCTACAGTTTGTGCTTTAACTAGTCCAGTTAGCATAGCTTTACATGGAATGTATTAGTTCTACCTTCATGTATTAGAAATTACTGCATCCTCCTCTTTTTTTGGAGCAACGGGCTAATTCAGATTGCTAAATTTTTTAAAGTTTCATTTTAAGCAGGTTCAGCTAAAAACTTCTTGTGAAGGTTTCATTAGTCTGTTTAGTGTTAGTTTCATCTACCTGCATTAAAAATGACAGCTTTTTCCTCTCTTGTCAGTGTGAAGACAAGACTAAATACTGGAGCGACTCATCACACCATCTTGTGGTACAATATGGAATTGCAAGACGGGGTTGGGGGGGTTTCTTCAATATGTTTGATGTGACATAGAATCTGATGACTGGTTATCTTTGTTTTATATCAAATAATAATAAATAGGCTACATATCGAATATTTATGGTAAAGTAGCTCTAGTTAATGGTATTGAAAGTTATCTGATATTATCTGATAGAGGCGTGTTTGAATGCATGTGTGGGAGAGACGGGGTGGGGGGGTGGGGGGGTCTGTGCTAACCAGTCAGGCTGCTGCTGCCAGAGATGCTACTATGTGGGATTAATAATGGACGCTTTTTGAAATTATTATTATTCCCAAAATGCTCTTTTGTGATTTACTTTGAAGGGCATGCATGCGTGTGTGTGTGTGTGTGTGTGTGTGTGTGTGTGTGTGTGTGTGTGTGTGTGTGTGTGTGTGTGTGTGTGTGTGTGTGTGTGTGTGTGTGTGTGTGTGTGTGTGTGTGTGTGTGTGTGTGTGTGTGTGTGTGTGTGTGTGTGTGTGTGTGTGTGTTGGGGGGGTTGTTAAGTGAGGAAGAGGGGGGAGGGAGGGTAGCTCACTTGCTCATTTGGAGAGTTTTCCAATTATACAATTAGTGAGGAATGTAGGCCAGCAGCCTCCGTGTTTCTCCTGCTCCCTGCGACCCCGGGTAGCAGGCACCCTCACCTCGCTCCCACTGTTTATCTGTTTCCTCTCATGTGTCGAGAAAACCCACGAACAGAGACGGAGATGATGACGGGATGAATGCTCAACCGCGGAATACGTGTCGGCCGAAAAATGCACTCGGCGGTCAGAGAAGTTTGGGAGCAAAACGCTGGTCTCCTTCCCGATCCAATTTCAGGACACTTTGGTGACTTTTATTGTGAAAGTTTCTCAGTCATCTTTCCAACTCCAGCCACGCCCCAAACTCCCGTCACCGATGCTAATCATGGCGCGCTAGCCAGTTTGGGATTGAACCCAAACCCTCATACTCAACTCAAACTACTGTTGATTCCTTTTTTTTTTCCTCCCCGAGATGAAGTGATATGATAAATGGATTTACGATGAAGAACAAATTGTTTTATAATTTGGCCCTTTTCTGATTGTCCCCTCACTCTTGCCTGGCTGCTAGCGAGCGTTGCCGTACTGGGTTTAATATGAAGCAACAACAACAGCCAAGTGCCATCTGTTGGCATGCGGATTTTCTGTAATCTCTCTTTACTGATTACAACAATGACTACACAAACCTCTTAAATAATTATCCCACAATGTAAAAAAAGCTAAATAATTATAATCATTAACTCCCACCAAGTCTGCCACTCCTCCAGCAAATGAAGGCTGTCAGAGAGAGAGAGGAGAGAGATAAAAAGAGACACGGAGAGAGGGAGAGAGCTTCTTTTTTTTTTTTTCTGCTGTGATGCCAATCATGTCTTATTTATACCAGCGGGGTAGAGTACCACACAGCAGTGACAATCTTAACCCAACAACATTGAAGAGGGAACTCTGGAAGAATTGACCCCTCTCCACCCGCCACCCCTGCACCTTATGCTGCTCACTTTCTGTTTCCCGTGAGGAAAAGGAGAAGCGGCGCGCAGGTCGGACTCTGGTTCAGGTGGTTCGTCTTGTTGGATTAGAAACCATCTCTTCAGAAATAGTCCGAACTACGTTAAGATTACAACCAAATCAGATGGGTTCCGTTTCACACATCTTCTATTTCAAGTATGTGTGTCAAGTGTTTCATCATTAGTGCGCCGACTCAAAAAAAACAAAAAAACATCACAATCTGACTCCTCTCCCGGATTTTGAGGAATGTTCAATGTGAAATGAAGAAAATCTTACCGAGTAATGAAAGACAACAAAACTCATTTAAACACCAGTGAGTACTATGTAATATATTGCAAAACAAAAAACATGATTTGTGCATTTCATGTCAACAAAATGTGTTGGAAAGTTTGGAAGTCTGGTACCATTCATATCATTTCTCACTGTTCAAAGTAACAGAATCCTATTTTAGAATTTGTAGAAATTCTACAGTCTCAATGTTTAACAAAACTACATATTTATGTAACCAATGACTACCACTCAGTCATCGTTAACCAACTGGCCTTAACGAAAAACGGATCACTTTATTAATCCTGTTGGGGAAATTGCTTTTATATTTCGCTTTTCGCATTGACCCAACATATTTCTAGGATGCGTCGGGGGTCAAAGGTCTTGCTCAGAGACCTACAGTGGTGACCTGTCCACTGTGGGAATATAACCTGCGAACTTCTGATCTCAGGTCTGTAGCCGGTACATGACCACTGCCCACAAGTTAATTAATTAGGCAGACGTCAAAAGTAATATGGATTTTCCTATCAAAACTGTCCGCTGCCTGATCAGTATGTGAACACTCTTTCATCGCTGCCAAAAAAAAAAATTCAATAAAAAAAAAGTAGTAGCTACCGAAGAGTTAAAAGGTTTTGTAGCAGTTTTTACTAAAAATATTTTTTTCTGACTATAACTTGCAATTTCTGTCAATAGAAAAAAGAAAAGGACAAAACAACAAAACTTTACACTGCACCTTTAAGCTATTTGGCTCTTTTGTAATTTCATATTTTATCAACGGGGTTTCACAAAAGTATATATTTGCAAAAGAATGACAATTCAGTCATGTGATGTAGTAAATGATTTAACTGATTCTTAATCGTTGTTTATTTTAATACTATTTTAAAGACCCAGAGTGAACAATGAAAACTTCTGTGTGCCCGTTTACACAACAACAGCCGTTCGGAGCCACTGAAAACTGAATTTATTGAAAACAACTCCATCTTCATCTCAGTGAAAATCAGGGAAAACAGAACTCTATGTAATCCCATTGGTAAGGTTTACAGCATATTGTTCTCTGCGCACATGTGTGTGGTTTCATTACAAAAACTATCAACAGCGCCCACTACTGGCCTGGCATGCTAGCTACATTGTTTTCAGTGTTTCTGCCATTTCCATGAAAAGGAGCATCATGTTCTAAACATTGCCGTGTTAACGTGAAAATCCACTGACACAATAACGCGACAACTATGCGTCTCTCATTTGAGGTGTTGTCGCATAAACGCGGCCTAAATTGGTCTATAGCTGAATCTAAAGCTGCCAATATGCATATATGTATGCAAAATCTATAGCACACTTAATTTACAACTCAAATTGAGTAGAATATCAGTTTACAGTAATGTAATCAGTAGTAATAAGTACTCAAGTCTGGCTCCTTACATCACAGCGAGAGATAAACATGTTGTGGAAGCTGGTTTTCATCTGTGTTCAGGTCTGTTTATGCATCTCTCTCCCTCTCTATATAAGTCATCTGTGTGTGTGTGTATGTGTGTGTGTATGTGTGCAAGTTTGTGTGTGAGCGCTTTGTGTGAGAAATGGTGTGAGAATACGTCAAGGGTAGCATGTGTTAGCTCTGCTTCCAATATGAGGGAAATCTGTGGCACATACCTCCAATATGACACAAGCCAAAACGACATGACTCACCCATGCTACATTCGATTAATAAAAACTGCAGCCGGCGAAACGCATTCATCAACAACACACCAGCACCAGTTAGGGGGAAGACACGCGGCGTTGTGCTGTAATTGGTAGCGGAGCATGAAATCTGATATCTGCAGCTAAATGCGGCTAAAATAAAACGTGAACACCTGACAGTCTGGATCGTCTTGTTCACTGCATCTCGTGCATTTCTTTGTTTTTTTTGTTTTCAGTGTCAAAGAGAAAA